>NC_048581.1:93960850-93965850 GCF_013265735.2 Oncorhynchus mykiss | reverse complement strand
GAGAGTCCATGGTCATGGTAACTCTATGGTGCGATTGGAGGTCTGTTTTTGTGGTCTTAATGACCCCCTGTCTTTTGTATGGGATGTGGGGTGTGTAAGGTGCGGGTGTAGTGTATGTCCAGATGTTCCTCAGCTGTACTGTAAGCCTCAGTGGTGGTCCAGCCCGTGGTAGTGGTGTTGGTCCTGGAGGGTTTTTTTTAGGGAGGTCCATCCTTGGTCCGTGAGTCTCAGTGGGATATCTACGTTGTGGTTTTATTTTGGAGGTGGCTGTTGACCAAGGAATCCTTGAGAGATTTTTTTTGTGTTCCCTTTGAAGAGAGAGTAGTTTTTTGGATTTGAGACATCATTTTTGGGGGGATGCGAGTAGCCACTCGGAAGCTGGGTGAGTTGTATGGTGGGGGTAGGCCATCAGGTATGGTGGGGTTGATCCGCTTCTAGGGAGAGTTCTTTTGACATCGGTTCCCGTGGGAAGTGGTGTTGGTCCTCGAGGGGTTTGGGAGGTCCATCCTTGGTCCGTGGGTCCCGGTGAGATTCTTTGGTTCCTTTGTTGTGGTCTTTGGAGGTGGTGGTATACCAAGGAATCCTTGAGGTTTTTTTTGTTATTCATTTGGGAGGCCAGGATCGGTGTGTGAAGAGGGAGTAGTTATTTTGGCCGTAGTCTCTTCTGGATGTGGGTCGCCACCCGGTAGCTTGGTGAGTTGTATGGTGGAAGTGGGCCATCGGGTGTGGTGGGGTTAGGCCTCTATCTTGGGAGAGTTCCTTTAACATTGGTTCTTTGTGGGTCTTGGGTTGGTGAGACCAGGTTGTCCTGTTTTTTTCAGAGTGGTAGTGGTGAGGGTCTGGTGTTCCAAACGGTTTCTTATATTTTGCTGTGGTATTGTTCCACCTGTGGAGGCATTAACCCTGCGGTACTGGATTGGTGAGGGCTTCGCCTTTCGCTGTGTTTTGCTGCTGGATGGAGCAGGTGGGTTTATCCGGTCCGTGGGGTTTCTGGAGGGGGACAGAGCACGGGGTCAGGGTCCACAAATCAATAGCTTCTGTTGGGTTGTAGGAAGTTGATGGTGTTCTTTGAGTTTCCTGCAGCGTCTTTAGTGTTTGTAAAGGTGGTTTGGTTTTGGGGCCCTCTGGTCCTGTGTGGGGGACCGTCCTCTGGGGTGTCCACATCCTATCTCTCCACTGGATTGGTGAGGGCTTCGCCTTTTAGCTGGGTTTGCTGTTTTGATGGAGTGGGTGGGTTAATCCGGTCCGTGGAGTTTCTGGAGGGGGACAAAGCACGGAGTCAGGGTCCAAGAATGGATAGCTTCTGTTGGGGTGAAGGAAGTTGGTGTTCTTTGAGTTTCCCGCAGAGTCTGGGTGCTCATAAAGGTGGTCCGGTACTGGTGCCCTCTGGTCCTATGTGGGGGACCGTCCTCTGGGGTGTCCACGTCCTATCTCTCCATCCTATGGTGTGGTGAGCGGTGGTGGTATTCTGTTTGAAGGGGTGACCTGTTTGGCAGGTTTGAGGCGTGTCCTTCTCGAGGGGCTAGGTGTCTAGAAGGTCCTGGATTCCCATCATGTAGGATTGGCTGTGGGTTTGGTTGCCTGCTGGGGATGTCATCCAGTGGTTCTGTCCAGCAATCCCATGAATGATGGTGTTGACTGGGAAGAGAGTATGGAGGTAGGTGGTAACGGAGTGTTAACCTGTTCCTGCTGATTATCATTCCATACCACCCAGGTCTGGGTATGGGATGGAGATGAAAATGCAGAGGCCACCTTAACACTCTGCCTCTGCTCCGTTCCCTCAATCACCCTGGTCAGGGTATGATGTGGGGGAAGGTTAGGAGGGTTTGTGTTGCCCAAAAAGAGCCCTTCCCTATGTCAACCTTGTGAGGGTATGACCGGGTCTCTGGGTCCTCTGGTATGGTGGGGGTTTGGCCGCTTTTTTAGAAGGGTTTCTTTGTTCTCGGTTCCGGTTGGTCTTGGGTTTGTGAGGCCGGGTTGTCCTGTGTGGTCGGGGTTGTAGTGGTGGGAGCCTGTTGTGCCATTCGTTGAAGCCTGAAAAAAAGACGTTATGTTAGGCGAAGTCGACGTTCCTACAATGAGACTAGGTTGCCAGTCAAAACTTTTTTCGGCTGGCCCCTCTGAGCGTCTCTTCTTAAAAGGTGTAGAGGGTCTAAGTGATTATCTATGCCCCGTTGAAATTTTTTGGGCCCGGTTTGTAGGTGGAGTAGGGGGTCTGGGTTGCCATCAGAGTGCCCGGGGTCCTTGTTGTCTCGCAGATCATCCGTTGTAGTGTGTCCCTGTGTAAAACTCAAAATAAGGGTAAGAGAAAAGTACAAATGAAAATAGGTAGCCAAAAGGAGATACCCCCGAAGTCCGTGTGGAATCTGCCTTCCTTACAGCATCACAGCGGATCTAGGGGTAGCCCAGCCACGACGCGTTTCTGCCTTACTCGGCTTCATCAGGTGGCAGGGAGGAGAAAAGAAAGGTGCAAAAATAGGTGCACTTGGTCGTAGTACGGTAAAAAATGCCGTATTTTGGACCAGGGAAAATGGGGTGTGTGTGTGGGTATATGTGTAGTTGAGGCTCGACGGTCTTGGAGGTCTATGAAGGTCCGTTGAAAAAAGGCCAAAAAGGGCGTTGATTCTCTGGGAGGTGGGTTCCGTGATGTAGGAGTACCTAGATTAGGGGAGGAATCGCAATGATTTAAAAGCGGCTCGGAGTGGTCCAGATTCAGGGTGTAGCATGAAGCTATTTAGGGGCCTTTTGTTCCAAAGGGAGTAGAAGGATATTCGTGGGGAGTGTGGAGTACCAGCTGGCAGCTTGGTCCAGGTGAGGTGTATCCATGGTGTAGCATGGAGCTGGGGTCTGGTCTTTCAGTTGGAGTAGTCATCTTGGGTGCAGTTCTTTGGTAGAGGTCCAGCTTGTGTCTTCTCCAGGTGAAGTGTCTTCAAAAGATGTTCAGGCAGAATGGTACTGAGGCTGAGGGATGCTCCTCTTTTATAGGAAATGAGGGGGGTGTGGTTTTGCCAGGTGTCGAATCCGATTGGTGCATGAGGTGTGCATGCGGTGTTCATGTGAGAGAAACGACCGTGGCTTGTCCAATGAGATCGCTTGGCTTTTGGGGAGAGGCGTCTAGTAGTCTGTTATGTGATGGAAAGGCCTCCGTCGTTGATTCCAACGGGGAATTGTATAGGAGAAGTAAACACTTTGCTTTTGGGGTGCTGTTTGGGTTGTGGGTGTCCGAGAGGTACCAGGTGAGTTTTAAGTAAGACTAGAAGTCCTAGGGGTCGAGAGGAGCCATACGTGGAGTTCCTGTGATTTGTAGAAGTATGATAGATCCTCCTATAAAAAGTGTGTGTTTGACCTTTGTGTCACCATTGACTTGTGTGTTAGCGTTGGGAGCGGTCTGCTCTGGTAAGGGGTTTGGGGTTGGAAATACCCGAAGGTGAGGTTCTGTGGGTCCAGGAAAGGTAGAGGATAGAGTGGACATGTGTGGGTTCCTGTAGAATTTTTAGTTGGGGTTCTAGGTGACCCATAGGTTTGGTTATAGGTCTTTGAATGTGGTTGAGTTATTTTTTCCTCCGATTTTTGTGGAGTCACGTTTACTCATATGTAATAAGGTGCGATGTGTAGGGAAGAGTAGTAGCCGTGGTTCTTTGGTCTTTTTGTGGTATTAGAGGGCTTGAACTTTGTTTCTTAATTGAGGGATAGTTGCAGGTAGTGTTACTAGGGGGGTGTTCCTTTTTCCTCGGATCGAGAATGGTGTTGTTTATATCTTTTTAGTTGGTGCTTATTTAGCGGAGTTTTAGCTTTGATCGCGTTCCTGTCCATTTGGGTGCCCGGATATGCGGTAGATTTGGCCGTTTTGCTGTGTTCAAGTCCACTTGGAGTATGGGATGTACGGGTCCGAAATTTTTTTGATGCTGTTTCCAGTGATGTGTGTCCTCCGGAGTTGATGCAACCTGTCCTGTGGGGGATACTTCCCTGGGGGGGAGGGGGGGGGGGGGGGGGGGTCCAGTGTTGAATATGGGTGTTTACTTGTGTGAGAAGGTTTTTGATCCAGATGGGTGGTTTTTAGGTGGTTCCTTTTTGGTTGTCCCATGTATGTACCTGTGATGTACAGTTGACAGGCATTCCTGGTTGAGGCTTGTAGTGTAGGTGGGTCTCCTATGGGTGGGGGTCTTACCTGGGTTTTTGGTTTGTTTGTGTATGGTGCAGAGGTGTGAGTGGGGTGGACCTATTTTATAATTTTGTTTCTTTTTGCTCCTAAGTTGGAAATATGGTCGTCAGGGTTTCTGTGGGAGGGTAGGAGTCTGTTTCCACTGTGTCAGGGTGATGATGTTTTGTTCTTTGGTGAAAAAGAAGGGTGGATGTTGCCTCTTAGTTGAAAAAAAATAGAGGAGGTGATGTATATCTGAAGGTCAGGGGCTGGTTGTAGAGTTCTTGGTCTTTTGATGAGTTCTTGGTCTTTTGATGAAAAAAACTTGGTTGAGAAGGCTTGAAGTAGGTGGGTCTTGATTTCTTCATCGTTCTAGTTGTTTCTCAGGGGTAGAAGTGTGTGTTGGTGGAGGTCTCAGGAGTGATGTCCTACAGAGGTTTGTTAGAGCTATTTTAGGTTGTATTAAATCTAATGATTATTTTTAACCTGTTCACCATCAAACCATTTCACAGAGAGGTATACTGGGTGTAGAATCAACACCCCTAGAAAAGGCCTGATTTGAGATGATCCCGGTTAATTTAAAGGGATAAAAATTTCCTTGGCTTGCTGCGTCCAGATCCCCCGTCAGGCAATGCAGCGGTGACTGGCAAGTGTTTGTTTGTCTAGTTTTGAGTTGGTTGATCCACTTCCATCTCTGACACATGGAAGCCGAAGGGGGGGAAGGGAGGGGTGTGCACTCCACACATGTGCGCGCGGTCCGGGTGGGTCCGGGCGCGGCCGGCCAAAGTAGTAGGCCCCATGGTTGCCCACTTGTAGATTAACCCGTTGGTTGGGTTAAAATACTGTCTGTCAGTAGGTT
>NC_048581.1:93945850-93955850 GCF_013265735.2 Oncorhynchus mykiss | reverse complement strand
CCCTTGAGTTGCGTACCTTATGCAGGTCCGGTTCTCGGTTGGTTGCCATGTGTCCATGTCGAGTAGTATGGTCATGATGTCCGGGTCCGCTGTGTCGACGGAAGTGGAAAGCATAGTGCAACCTAGGAGTTTTACTCTCTTTCGGATCCTTCTTTTTTAGCTCCATGTTGTCTATGTATTCACTTCAGTGTTCGTCAGTCTTTGGTCCTGGATGTTTTCAATCATGTGTATGATTGGGAGTTATTCCCTTCCAGGATCCTAATTCCAAATCAACCCATGTCTAGTCAAATCCAGCTGGTCTGTATGGGTATACTCGGCGTAGGATCAGGCAAAACCATCGAGTTGCGTACCTTGTGCAGGTCCGGACCTCAGTCGGTTGCCATGTGTCCCTGTCAAGTGGTCAGTCTATAACCGCCAGTAGTTTGAGCAGACAGACACCCAGAAGGCGAGCCCTCTATACGGTTGTCATGCATCCGCCCCTGGAGTAACGTCCTGTGTTACGGTCGGTGTATGGAGGGTTTAGAAGCCGGCAAACCCTCTCTGGCTTACGTATGAAACGTCCGGCAGTAGTAGAAGTTAATTGGGTGCTTCCATCCACACCATCTCAGTTGTAGGTAATTCAGTGTTTTTGGGTAATAGTGACCAGTGGAATTACTCCCTTCCAGGATCGTAACGTTTCCAGAGGTATATCATCCCTAGACATTGAACTGGTACGTAGTCAAGGTAAAAAAATGGTTCGGTTGTCCAGGCTAAGTGCGGCGGGGTAGGGGGTCCCCAGTAGGAATTTCCTCTGTGGGGTCCGATACCTCGCCAGACATTATCTGGGCACCCCAGGGGTTATTCGGCAGACGCGATCCTCCAGCCGCAGCGCATAACCCAAAAGCCCCTCTTTTGGGTATCCCAACCCGCTAGGACCAAACACGCGCTACTGAACCTACTGCCAATCCAGATCTAATCTGGGGTAGATAGTGGTCCAGCGCGTTACGTGAGTCTCCCGTGTGTAAGGGGGCTTGGGAGGGTTGAGCCGATAGGTCTGCCAACAGGCCCCAGAGGGGTCCCGAAGGAGTCCGGTCGCTACCATTTCCTCCGGTCTTCTTGCTTGGTGTATGGTCGGGCCTAGTTTGCTTAGGGTCTGCTCGCTGCGGGGGAGTCGACAAAACCGTGCCCCCAGAGTAGTTGGAGAAAAAAGGTTCTCGTCCGTTGGGGGTGCTGGTGGGTATCTTCAGTGAGGTAGAGTTGGAAGGATGGTGAGATGGTGAGGGTTCTTGGTAAATAACATAAAGATATTTAGATTTCTATTTTATAGTTTCTTTGCATCAAAGGGTCCATGGTCATGGTAACCCTGAGTTCAAGAAAGCGGGAAAAAAAAATGATATACTTATATATAAATATATAGTTATATATATATATATATCTTTTTTATTTATTTATTTATTTATTTATTTATTTATTTATTTTATTTATTTTTTTTTTTTTTTTATTTTTTTTTTTTGTATTTATTTATTTATTTTTTTATTTTTTATTATTTTTTATTTTATTTTATTTTTTTTTTTTAATTAAAAGGAAAGTATTTCTTGAGAGTCCATGGGCATGGTAACTCTATGGTGCTATTTGAAGATCTGTTTTTTGTGGTCTTAATGACCCCCTATCTGTTGTATGGGATGTGGGGTGTGTAAGGTGCAGGTGCAGTGTCTATCCAGTCGTTCCTCCGTTGTACTGAAGGCCTCAGTAATAGTCCAGTCGTGGTGGTGGTATAGGGCCTGGAGGTTCCCGGGGGTAGTAATTCGTCCCTCTGGTTTATAATGTGAGGTGGCTGCTTACCAGGGAGTCCTTGAGATTTTTGTTCCGTTTGAAGGCCAGGATGGGTGTGTGGAGAGGGAGTAGTTGTTTGCGCTGGAGTCTTTGCTGGATGATAGTAGTCACTCGGAGGCTGGGTGAGTTGTAGGTTGTAATGATGGGTAGGATCCGGTGGTTTCCTTTGTTTGGTCCCGGGCGTGGGTGTCTCCTGGTGTAGTGTTTGGTTTTTTTGAGCTCCGAGCGGGTGTATCCTCTGTTTTTGATGAGTGCTTTGGAGAGGGTGCGTGTAGCAATTTGGAGGTCTATGGTTTGGGTGCATATCCGGCGGAACCTCAGGAATTGTGATTTTAATATTCCTCTCCCGGTGTGCGGAGGATGGAAGCTGGTGGTATGCAGGAGTGCGTGCGTGTCTGTGTTCTTGAAGTACATTTTGGTATCGAGTCTACCAGTCCTGATGAGGTTGGGTCCTTTGTAGGTGATGGTGTCCAAGAAATGTACTTGAGAACTGTGGAGTTGGTGTGTCAAGTTGATGGAGGGGTGGTGGTTGTTGAGGATGGTTATGAATTGAAGGAATTCTGCTGTGCCATGTTGCCATATTCCCCATATGTCGTCGAGATAACGGTATAGGCGGAATGGTTTGAATTGGCATAGTGGGTAGACAGTGTTTTCCCATTCGGCCAGGTAGATGTCTGCATAGGCCGGTGCAAATCTTTTTCCCATGGCTACCCCTTTGGTTTGGAGGTAGGTGTTGCCGTTGAATTCGAAATCGTTACGGGTAAGGGCCAGTTCAAGGAGGCGTAGGAGGTGGTCATCAGGTCTGTCCGGTGAGGGGTATTTGGTTTCTAGTTTTGAGTCGGTTGATCCACTTCCATCTCTGACACGTGGAAACCGGAGGGGGGAAGGGAGGGGTTGCACTCCACATCATATACGCGCGGGTCGGAGGGTACGGGCGCGGCCGGCCAAAGTCGTAGGCCCCATGGTAGCCCACTTGTAGATTAACCCGTTGGTTGGGTTAAAGGACTGTCTGTCTGTAGGGTTAGGGTTAGGTAAGGTTTTAGAATGGTTAAGGTTAGGGTTTGGGGTTAGGGTAAGATATGGTTTTTTTTGAAAGAAGGGTTAGGGTTAGGGTTAGGGTTAGGGTTAGGGTTAGGGTTAGGGTTAGGGTTAGGGTTAGAGGGTTAGGGTTAGGGTTAGGGTTAGGGTTAGGGTTAGGGTTAGGGTTAGGGTTAGGGTTAGGTTTCTAGTTTTGAGTCGGTTGATCCACTTCCATCTCTGACACGTGGAAACCGGAGGGGGGAAGGGAGGGGTTGCACTCCACATCATATACGCGCGGGTCGGGTTAGGGTTAGGGTTAGGGTTAGGTTTCTAGTTTTGAGTCGGTTGATCCACTTCCATCTCTGACACGTGGAAACCGGAGGGGGGAAGGGAGGGGTTGCACTCCACATCATATACGCGCGGGTCGGAGGGTACGGGCGCGGCCGGCCAAAGTCGTAGGCCCCATGGTAGCCCACTTGTAGATTAACCCGTTGGTTGGGTTAAAGGACTGTCTGTCTGTAGGGTTAGGGTTAGGTAAGGTTTTAGAATGGTTAAGGTTAGGGTTTGGGGTTAGGGTAAGATATGGTTTTTTTGAAAGAAGGGTTAAGGTTAGGGTTAAGTTTAGGTATGGGTTTTGGGATGGTTAAGGTTAGGGTTAGGGTTAGGGTAAGGTATAGAAGAGGTTAAGTTTAGGTAGGTCTGTCAACTCAACTTAGGATCAGGCAAAGCCCTTGAGTTGCGTACCTTATGCAGGTCCGGTTCTCGGTTGGTTGCCATGTGTCCATGTCGAGTAGTATGGTCATGATGTCCGGGTCCGCTGTGTCGACGGAAGTGGAAAGCATAGTGCAACCTAGGAGTTTTACTCTCTTTCGGATCCTTCTTTTTTAGCTCCATGTTGTCTATGTATTCACTTCAGTGTTCGTCAGTCTTTGGTCCTGGATGTTTTCAATCATGTGTATGATTGGGAGTTATTCCCTTCCAGGATCCTAATTCCCAATCAACCCATGTCTAGTCGAATCCAGCTGGTCTGTATGGGTATACTCGGCGTAGGATCAGGCAAAACCATCGAGTTGCGTACCTTGTGCAGGTCCGGACCTCAGTCGGTTGCCATGTGTCCCTGTCAAGTGGTCAGTCTATAACCGCCAGTGGTTTGAGCAGACAGACACCCAGAAGGCGAGCCCTCTATACGGTTGTCATGCATCCGCCCCTGGAGTCACGTCCTGTGTTACGGTCGGTGTATGGAGGGTTTAGAAGCCGGCAAACCTTCTCTGGCTTACGTATGAAACGTCCGGCAGTAGTAGAAGTTAATTGGGTGCTTCCATCCACACCATCTCAGTTGTAGGTAATTCAGAGTTTTTGGGTAATAGTGACCAGTGGAATTACTCCCTTCCAGGATCGTAACGTTTCCAGAGGTATATCATCCCTAGACAGTGAACTGGTACGTAGTCCAGGTAAAAAAATGGTTCGGTTGTCCAGGCTAAGTGCGGCGGGGTAGGGGGTCCCCAGTAGGAATTTCCTCTGTGGGGTCCGATACCTCGCCAGACATTATCTGGGCACCCCAGGGGTTATTCGGCAGACGCGATCCTCCAGCCGCAGCGCATAACCCAAAAGCCCCTCTTTTGGGTATCCCAACCCGCTAGGACCAAACACGCGCTACTGAACCTACTGCCAATCCAGATCTAATCTGGGGTAGATAGTGGTCCAGCGCGTTACGTGAGTCTCCCGTGTGTAAGGGGGCTTGGGAGGGTTGAGCCGATAGGTCTGCCAACAGGCCCCAGAGGGGTCCCGAAGGAGTCCGGTCGCTACCATTTCCTCCGGTCTTCTTGCTTGGTGTATGGTCGGGCCTAGTTTGCTTAGGGTCTGCTCGCTGCGGGGGAGTCGACAAAGCCGTGCCCCCAGAGTAGTTGGAGAAAAAAGGTTCTCGTCCGTTGGGGGTGCTGGTGGGTATCTTCAGTGAGGTAGAGTTGGAAGGATGGTGAGATGGTGAGGGTTCTTGGTAAATAACATAAAGATATTTAGATTTCTATTTTATAGTTTCTTTGCATCAAAGGGTCCATGGTCATGGTAACCCTGAGTTCAAGAAAGCGGGGAAAAAAAATATATACTTATATATAAATATATAGTTATATATATATATATTTTTTTTTTTTTTTTTTTTTTTTTTTTTTTTTTTTTTTTTTTTTTTTTTTTTTTTAGATAAAAAGGAAAGTATTTCTTGAGAGTCCATGGGCATGGTAACTCTATGGTGCTATTTGAAGATCTGTTTTTTGTGGTCTTAATGACCCCCTATCTGTTGTATGGGATGTGGGGTGTGTAAGGTGCAGGTGCAGTGTCTGTCCAGTCGTTCCTCCGTTGTACTGAAGGCCTCAGTAATGGTCCAGTCGTGGTGGTGGTATAGGGCCTGGAGGTTCCCGGGAGTAGTAATTTGTCCCTCTGGTTTATAATGTGAGGTGGCTGCTGACCAGGGAGTCCTTGAGATTTTTGTTCCGTTTGGAGGCCAGGATGGGTGTGTGGAGAGGGAGTAGTTGTTTGTGCTGGAGTCTTTGCTGGATGATAGTAGTCATTCGGAGGCTGGGTGAGTTGTAGGTTGTAATGATGGGTAGGATCCGGTGGTTTCCTTTGTTTGGTCCCGGGTGTGGGTGTCTCCTGGTGTAGTGTTTAGTAAGGTGGGGAGGTTGTGGTCCGTAGCTGCCCAATCGTTGATGATTTTTTTGATGCCCTTTGATTGGAGTGGAGGATTGTGCTGGTCCCCGAGTAGTGATTCGTTGGCCAGGCGTTTTCGTGGCTTGGTAATCTTCCGTTCCTGTGGCTTAGCATGCCGTTCCTCCCTGGTTTGGGTGTGGGATGGCACGGAAGGATCAGAAGCCACCTGGGCACTCGCTGCCTGTGCCTGGTCCCTTGTAGTCCTGTTTGGGCTAGGATTTCGGGGTGGTTCAGCAGGTTTTGTTTTAACCGGAAGGGACCCACCCTGGTCAGGGTATGGATAGGTCTCTGGGTACCCTGGTATGGTAGAGGTGAGTGGCTTGTTGTGGGAGGTGTCCTTGTAGTTCTCTGTTGGATAGGGGAAATATTTGTCTCTGGAGTGGTGGTGTTAGATGATTCCGGGAGAGGGGAAGTGGAATCTTCCTTCAGAGGGTATCGTCCCGATGTGGGGTATCCGTGGGTCCGTGGAGAAGGAGAGGGTCTGCTGGTGTGTGCCCTCTGTAGGGTGGTATCCCCCTCGTCCTCACTGTGAGGTTGGCAGTGGGTGAGTGGTAGTTGGAATGGGCTGTAGTCTCTCGTAGGCCAATTCCCGTAGAATTTGGGGAGTGAGTCCCTGATGTCCTGTAACAAGTAGTCCCGGAGTGGTTCGCTGAGGAGTTTCTGGGCCCATGTAACCCCTAAATACCAGGCTTCCTGCCAGTCAGGGCAGGATGGAGTGTTGTAGAGTATGGTGTATTTGTGGGATAGTTCCTCCCTGTAGTGCTGTTCTAGGATCTGGTGGCTGGTTTGGATCCAAAGTGAAGATGCTGTAGCGAGAGCCGCTAGGGTGGTGTCAGATGCT
The DNA here is from genome assembly GCF_013265735.2 of Oncorhynchus mykiss. Lineage (NCBI taxonomy): Eukaryota > Metazoa > Chordata > Actinopteri > Salmoniformes > Salmonidae > Oncorhynchus > Oncorhynchus mykiss. The sequence goes on along the minus strand of NC_048581.1, from coordinate 93,949,474 downwards.
CCTGATGGTGTGAAGGTAGCCGTAAGCGTTCTGGTCTGGTGGAGGTAGCCCGGAGGTGGCTGGTTGTCCGAGAGGTAAAAGCTGATCATCTCCATGTGGTGTCTGGCTCTAATCAGCTTGGAGAGTGACCGTGCTGTAGAGTAGGCGTTGGGGGGGATAGGTGGGGCCCCAGTGGTGTGGTGTTCCTCCGCTTTGTTGTTGGTTGGTGAGACCAGGTTAACCTGGTGGTTAGGGGTGGTGTCCCTAGGGGTTTTTTTCATCTGCTGGGCTACCTGTCCCCTTAGGAGTAGTGCTGCGTGTAGGAGGTCCGGTCCTGTGGAGCCATGTGGTTGAAGGTGTGGGTTGGGGTGGGGTAGATGAGCCCCTTTTGGTCTGCTGGTTTGGTCCGGGACGTAGAGTGCCAGCTTGTTAGTCTTGGGGGTGCTGTGGGGTGGTGGTGTTCCGTAGGAGGGGGGAGTAGGAGTTCCAGAAGGGGGGGTGGGGTTCTGGGTGGAAGGTCTGAGGTGGATCTTCTGGAGGTCCTGGAGTGGGGTGGTATGAGGTAGGATGTAGAGTGGGGTGGTCTGGTGGGGATGGCATCAGGAGATGTGTCTTTGTGCCCCTGATGTAATGGTGTAGGGGTGTAGTCCTCCGGTGGTTTTGGTCCTATGGAGACCGTGGAGGGGTGCTGTCTGGTGGGAGAGAAGGTCCATTGGTGTGGGATGTTTCCCCCGCTGTGTAGAAGCTTTGGAGAAATGTTCATTATGTGGCGTTTCCATAATGAGCCCAGGCTGCCGGTCGGAGCTGTTTTCGTCCGGTCCCTTGGTGCGTATCTTGCGGATTTGTTCCGAGAGTCCGTATAGATCATTAAGACCCGTCGCGATTGTGGGGCTAGTCTAGATGTAGAGTGGGGGGTCTGAATAGTCCTCGCAGTCCCCAGAGTCTGCGTTGTCCCGTAGATCAGCCATGTGTGGTGTGTACCTATGTGAAAACTAAAAGTAAGGAGAGAGAAAAGTACAAAGAAAATTGAGTAGCCAAAAAGAGTTACCCCCGAAGTCTGTGTGGGACCTGTCCTCTTTACAGCTACACAACAGATCTAGGGGAAACCCAGCCACGACGCGTTTCTGCCTTGCTCGGCTTCATCAGGTGGCAGAGAGGAAAAAAAGTGCAAAAAGGAGCACTGGGTCGTAATGCGGTAAAAAAGCCGTATTATAGACCGGAAAAAAAATAGGGTGTGTGTGGGTGTATGTGAGTGGTAGAGTCTCGGTGGTCTGGAAGGTCTATGAAGGTCTGTAGGAGTATCAGCTGGAGTTTGGGTCCTGATGAGGTATCTTTTTGGGGGGGAGGGCGAGTCGTAGGAGTCCGGTCGTTCAGGTGAGATGCTTGTGGGGAGTGTAGAATATCAGCCGGTGTCTGGGTCCCAGTGAGGTGTCCCTTTAGGGGTTGGTATATAGTTGGGGTCCGGTAGATCCTTGAGGGGAGAGGTGGTCTGGGTAGAGTGCAGGCTTGGGTCTTTATCCAGTAGATCTGTGGGGAGAGGTTCGTCTTGGTAGAGTCCAGGCTGGGGTCTGTGTCCAGTAGGTCAGTGGAGGAGAGGAGGAGAGGAGGTCTTCTGCAGGTTTCCAGCTTGAGTCTTGTATCCAGTAGAAGGCTTCTCTGGGGATCCGTGGATCCTAATGATGCTGAGACTGAGGGGTGCTCCTCTTTTTATGTGAAAAACTGGGGGTGTGGTTTAGGCCAGGGGTCCAATCATGAGATGGCACAAGGTGTGCATGCGGTGTGCACGTGAAGGCCTGTTGGAGTTTGGTCCAATGAGATCTTCCCTTTGTTTAAGTGAGGCGTCTGTTCGTCTGTAAGGTGTAGGGGAGCCTTTGTCATAGAAACCAATGCGAAGGATGGAACTTTGCTTTTGGGGTGCTGTATAGGATGTGGGGGTCCCAGAGGTGTGAGGTTGATTTTAGGTAAGACTAGAAGTCTTAAGGGTCAGGATGAGCAAAACGTGGAGTTTCTGTGATGAGTAGAAGTATATTAGATCCTCCTCTGAGAAAGTAGTGTTTGACCTCTGTGTCTCCATTGACTTGTGTGTTAGCTTCGGGAGCGGTCTGCTCTTGTTGAGGGTTTGGGCCTAGAAGGAACCCAAGAAGAGGTTCTGTAGTTTCAGGAGGAGTTGAGGGTAGGGTGGACATCTGTGGGATTCGGATGAGACTATAGTGGAGTTTCTAGGTGACCCATAGGTCTGTCTGTAGGCTTTCAAAAGTGGTGGACATCTTTTTCCGTCTTTTTGGAGTTTGCGTAAGAGTGCCGAAGGAGCGATGTAGAGTTGAGGTGAAGATCGTGAACTCTGGTCATTTCCAGGTGTGTGGGGAACTTAAAACCTAGTTTCTTTGTTAGGGGGTAGTGTTAGGTAGTGTTTCTGGGGGGTAGTTTCAGTTTGGCCAGCTGGGAAGTGTTGCTAAACTTGTCGTCTTTAGTTGGTGCTTTTTAGCGGAGTATAGCTTCCATCGCGTTTTCGTCCATTTGGGATCCTGGGTATATAGTAGATTTGGCCGTGTTGTCCAGTTAACGTCCACTTGGGGAATGGGAGGTACGGGTCCAGAAAAACTTTTTTGGCTGTTTCCAGTGATGTTTGTCCTCCGAAGATGATGGGACCACTCCAGTAGGGGGGAGACTTACCTGGGGGGAGGGGGGAATACTTACCTGGGGGAGGGTCTGGTGTCGGATGTTGGTATTATCCTGGGTTTTTGGTATGTGGGTGTATGGTGCAGGGGTGTGAGTGTGGTGGGCCTATATTGTAATTAGTATTATTTTGTTCCTAAGTTGGAAATATGGTCGTCAGGATGGGTAAAAAAATCGTCTTTAGTGGAAAAAGGTAAAATCTTTGAGTAGGAGTCTTCTTTTGTTGAAGGGGGGGGGGGGGGGGGGGGGGGGGAATTCTTCTTGTTGAAAAAGAAGGGGGGGGGGTCTTTGAAAAAAATCCTCTTTGGTAGAAAAAGGTAGAATCTTTGAGTAGGGGTCTTCTTTTGTTGAAGGGGGGGGGGGGGGGGATTCTTCTTGTTGAAAAAAAAGGGGGGGGGGGTGGTCTTTAAGAGAAATCTTCTTTAGTAGAGAGAGGTAGAATCTTTGAGTAGGGGTCTTCTTTTGTTGAAGGGGGGGGGGGGGGGTTGGGGGGGGAAATTCTTCTTGTTGAGAAAAAAAGGGGTGGGGGGTGTAGTGTTCATCAATAAAAAATGCTTTTGGGTTGTAAAAAAAGGTGGTGTGCATCCAGGGGTCAGGAGTAGAGTAGGGTTATTTTAGTTGGTATATAATCTAATGATAATTTTGAACCTGTTCACCATCAAACCAATCCAGAGGGTACAAGGGTTGAGGAAAAAAAACCCTTGTAAAAGGCCGGATTGGGGAGGATCCCAGTCCGTGTAAGGGATAAAATTCCCTTGGCTTGCTGCGTCCATACCCTACATCCGGCAACGCAGCGGTGACTCGCCAAGTGTTTGGTTTCTAGTTTTGAGTCGGTTGATCCACTTCCATCTCTGACACGTGGAAACCGGAGGGGGGAAGGGAGGGGTTGCACTCCACATCATATACGCGCGGGTCGGAGGGTACGGGCGCGGCCGGCCAAAGTCGTAGGCCCCATGGTAGCCCACTTGT
>NC_048581.1:93846810-93940750 GCF_013265735.2 Oncorhynchus mykiss | reverse complement strand
CTAGATCTACTGTCTCTATTATATTATGACAGACCAGCTAGATCTACTGTCTCTATTATATTATGACAGACCAACTAGATCTACTGTCTCTATTATATTATGACAGACCAGCTAGATCTACTGTCTCTATTATATTATGACAGACCAGCTAGATCTACGGTCTCTACTATATTATGGCAGACCAGCTAGATCTGCTGTCTCTATTATAATTTCACAGACCAGCTAGATCTACTGTCTCTATTATATTATGACAGACCAGCTAGATCTGTCCTTAATGTATTATGACAGACCAGCTAGATCTACTGTAGCTATTATATTATGACAGACCAGCTAGATCTACTGTCTCTACTATATTATGGCAGACCAGCTAGATCTGCTGTCTCTATTATATTATGACAGACCAGCTAGATCTACTGTCTCTATTATATTAAGACAGACCAGCTAGATCTACTGTCTCTATTCTATTCTGAGAGACCAGCTAGATCTACTGTCTCTATTATATTATGACAGACCAGCTAGATCTACTGTCTCTATTATATTAAGACAGACCAGCTAGATCTACTGTCTCTATTCTATTCTGACAGACCAGCAAGATCTACTGTCGCTAATATATTATGACAGACCAGCTAGATCTACTGTCCTTATTGTACCCTGACAGACCAGCCAGATCTACTGTCTCTATTATAATATGACAGACCAGCCATGTCGACTGTCTCTATTATATTATGACAGACCAGCTAGATCTACTGTCTCTATTATATTATGACAGACCAGCTAGATCTACTGTCTATTATATTATGACAGACCAGCTAGATCTACTGTCTGTATGTTTCTATTATATTATGACATACCGGCTAGATCTACTGTCTGTATGTTTCTATTATATTATGACAGACCAGCTAGATCTACTGTCTATTATACTATGACAGACCAGCTAGATCTACTGTAGCTATTATATTATGACAGACCAGCTAGATCTACTGTCTGTATGTTTCTATTATACTATGACAGACCAGCTAGATCTACTGTCTCTTATATTATGACAGACCATCTAGATCTACTGTCTCTTATATTATGACAGACCATCTAGATCTACTGTCTCTATTATATTATGACAGACCAGCTAGATCTACTGTCTCTATTATATTATGACAGACCAGCTAGATCTGTCCTTAATGTATTATGACAGACCAGCTAGATCTACTGTCTCTATTATATTATGACAGACCAGCTAGATCGACTGTCTCTACTATATTATGGCAGACCAGCTAGATCTACTGTCTGTATGTTTCAATTTTATTATGACAGACCAACTAGATCTACTGTCTCTATTGTATTATGACAGACGAGCTCGATCTACTGTCTCTTATATTATGACAGACCAGCTAGATCTACTGTCTCTATTATATTATGACAGACCAGCTAGATCTACTGTCTCTATTATATTATGACAGACCAGCTAGATCTACTGTCTCTATTATATTAAGACAGACCAGCTAGATCTACTGTCTCTATTCTATTCTGACAGACCAGCTAGATCTACTGTCTCTATTATATTATGACAGACCAACTAGATCTACTGTCTCTATTATATTATGACTTATATTATGACAGACCAGCTAGATCTACTGTCTATTATATTATGACAGACCAGCTAGATCTGTCCTTAATGTATTATGACAGACCAGCTAGATCTACTGTCTCTATTATATTATGACAGACCAGCTAGATCTACTGTCTCTACTATATTATGGCAGACCAGCTAGATCTGCTGTCTCTATTATAATTTCACAGACCAGCTAGATCTACTGTCTGTATGTTTCAATTTTATTATGACAGACCAACTAGATCTACTGTCTCTATTGTATTATGACAGACGAGCTCGAGCTACTGTCTCTTATATTATGACAGACCAGCTAGATCTACTGTCTCTATTATATTATGACAGACCAGCTAGATCTACTGTCTCTACTATATATTATGACAGACCAGGTAGATCTACTGTCTCTACTATATTATGACAGACCAGCTAGATCTACTGTAGCTATTATATTATGACAGACCAGCTAGATCTACTGTCTCTACTATATTATGACAGACCAGCTAGATCTACTGTCCTTATTGTACTATGACAGACCAGCCAGATCTACTGTCTCTATTATAATATGACAGACCAGCTAGATCGACTGTCTCTATTATATTATGACAGACCAGCTAGATCTACTGTCTCTATTATATTATGACAGACCAGCTAGATCTACTGTCTATTATACTATGACAGACCAGCTAGATCTACTGTCTGTATGTTTCTATTATATTATGACAGACCGGCTAGATATACTGTCTCTATATTATGACAGACCAGCTAGATCTACTGTCTCTATTATATTATGACAGACCAGCTAGATCAACTGTCTCTATTATATTATGACAGACCAGCTAGATCTACTGTCTGTATGTTTCTATTATATTATGACAGACCGGCTAGATCTACTGTCTATTATACTATGACAGACCAGCTAGATCTACTGTCTGTATGTTTCTATTATATTATGACAGACCATCTAGATCTATTGTCTCTATATTATGACAGACCAGCTAGATCTACTGTCTCTTATATTATGACAGACCAGCTAGATCTACTGTCTCTATTATATTATGACAGACCATCTAGATCTACTGTCTCTATTATATTATGACAGACCAGCTAGATCTACTGTCTCTATTATATTATGACAGACCAGCTAGATCTACTGTCTCTATTATATTATGACAGACCAGCTAGATCTACTGTCTCTATTATATTATGACAGACCAGCTAGATCTACTGTCTCTATTATATTAAGACAGACCAGCTAGATCTACTGTCTCTATTATATTATGACAGACCAGCTAGATCTACTGTCTCTATTATATTATGACAGACCAGCTAGATCTACTGTCTCTATTATATTATGACACACCCACTAGATCTACTGTCTCTACTATAATATGACAGACCAGCTAGATCTGCTGTCTCTATTCTATTCTGACAGACCAGCAAGATCTACTGTCGCTAATATATTATGACAGACCAGCTAGATCTACTGTCCTTATTGTACTATGACAGACACGCCAGATCTACTGTCTCTATTATAATATGACAGACCAGCTAGATCTACTGTCTCTATTATATTATGACAGACCAGCTAGATCTACTGTCTCTATTATATTATGACAGACCAGCTAGATCTACTGTCTCTATTATATTATGACAGACCAGCTAGATCTACTGTCCTTAATGTATTATGACAGACCAGCTAGATCTACTGTCTCTATTATATTATGACAGACACTATAGATCTACTGTCTCTATTATATTATGACAGACCAGCTAGATCTACTGTCTCTATTATATTATGACAGACCAGCTAGATCTACGGTCTCTATTATATTATGACAGACCAGCTAGATCTACTGTCTCTACTATATATTATGACAGACCAGGTAGATCTACTGTCTCTACTATATTATGACAGACCAGCTAGATCTACTGTAGCTATTATATTATGACAGACCAGCTAGATCTACTGTCTCTACTATATTATGACAGACCAGCTAGATCTACTGTCCTTATTGTACTATGACAGACCAGCCAGATCTACTGTCTCTATTATAATATGACAGACCAGCTAGATCGACTGTCTCTATTATATTATGACAGACCAGCTAGATCTACTGTCTCTATTATATTATGACAGACCAGCTAGATCTACTGTCTATTATACTATGACAGACCAGCTAGATCTACTGTCTGTATGTTTCTATTATATTATGACAGACCGGCTAGATATACTGTCTCTATATTATGACAGACCAGCTAGATCTACTGTCTCTATTATATTATGACAGACCAGCTAGATCAACTGTCTCTATTATATTATGACAGACCAGCTAGATCTACTGTCTGTATGTTTCTATTATATTATGACAGACCGGCTAGATCTACTGTCTATTATACTATGACAGACCAGCTAGATCTACTGTCTCTATTATATTATGACAGACCAGCTAGATCTACTGTCCTTAATGTATTATGACAGACCAGCTAGATCTACTGTCTGTATGTTTCTATTATATTATGACAGACCGGCTAGATCTACTGTCTATTATACTATGACAGACCAGCTAGATCTACTGTCTCTATTATATTATGACAGACCAGCTAGATCTACTGTCTCTATTATATTAAGACAGACCAGCTAGATCTACTGTCTCTATTATATTATGACAGACCAGCTAGATCTACTGTCTCTATTATATTATGACAGACCAGCTAGATCTACTGTCTCTATTATATTGACAGACCAGCTAGATCTACTGTCTCTATTCTATTCTGACAGACCAGCAAGATCTACTGTCGCTAATATATTATGACAGACCAGCTAGATCTACTGTCTGTATGTTTCTATTATATTATGACAGACCAGCTAGATCTACTGTCTCTTATATTATGACAGACCAGCTAGATCTACTGTCTCTATTATATTATGACAGACCATCTAGATCTACTGTCTCTATTATATTATGACAGACCAGCTAGATCTACTGTCTCTATTATATTATGACAGACCAGCTAGATCTACTGTCTCTATTATATTATGACAGACCAGCTAGATCTACTGTCTCTATTATATTAAGACAGACCAGCTAGATCTACTGTCTCTATTATATTATGACAGACCAGCTAGATCTACTGTCTCTATTATATTATGACAGACCAGCTAGATCTACTGTCTCTATTATATTATGACACACCCACTAGATCTACTGTCTCTACTATAATATGACAGACCAGCTAGATCTGCTGTCTCTATTCTATTCTGACAGACCAGCAAGATCTACTGTCGCTAATATATTATGACAGACCAGCTAGATCTACTGTCCTTATTGTACTATGACAGACACGCCAGATCTACTGTCTCTATTATAATATGACAGACCAGCTAGATCGACTGTCTCTATTATATTATGACAGACCAGCTAGATCTACTGTCTCTATTATATTATGACAGACCAGCTAGATCTACTGTCTCTATTATATTATGACAGACCAGCTAGATCTACTGTCCTTAATGTATTATGACAGACCAGCTAGATCTACTGTCTCTATTATATTATGACAGACACTATAGATCTACTGTCTCTATTATATTATGACAGACCAGCTAGATCTACTGTCTCTATTATATTATGACAGACCAGCTAGATCTACTGTCTCTATTATATTATGACAGACCAGCTAGATCTACTGTCTCTATTATATTATGAAAGACCAGCTAGATCTACTGTCTCTATTATATTATGACAGACCAGCTAGATCTACTGTCTCTACTATATTATGGCAGACCAGCCAGATCTGCTCTCTCTATTATAATGTCACGGACCAGCTAGATCTACTGTCTGTATGTTTCAATTTTATTATGACAGACCAACTAGATCTACTGTCTCTATTGTATTATGACAGACGAGCTCGATATACTGTCTCTTATATTATGACAGACCAGCTAGATCTACTGTCTCTATTATATTATGACAGACCAGCTAGATCTGTCTCTATTATATTATGACAGACCAGCTAGATCTACTGTCTCTATTATATTATGACAGACCAGCTAGATCTACTGTCTCTACTATATTATGGCAGACCAGCCAGATCTGCTGTCTCTATTATAATGTCACAGACATTATCTGTCTGTATGTTTCAATTTTATTATGACAGACCAACTAGATCTACTGTCTCTATTGTATTATGACAGACGAGCTCGATCTACTGTCTCTTATATTATGACAGACCAGCTAGATCTACTGTCTCTATTATATTATGACAGACCAGCTAGATCTACTGTCCTTATTGTACTATGACAGACACGCCAGATCTACTGTCTCTATTATAATATGACAGACCAGCTAGATCTACTGTCTCTATTATATTATGACAGACCAGCTAGATCTACTGTCTCTATTATATTATGACAGACCAGCTAGATCTACTGTCTCTATTATATTATGACAGACCAGCTAGATCTACTGTCTCTATTATATTATGACAGACCAGCTAGATCTACTGTCTCTACTATATTATGACAGACCAGCTAGATCTACTGTCCTTAGTGTATTATGACAGACCAGCTAGATCTCCTGTCTCTATTAGATTATGACAGACCAGCTAGATCTACTGTCTCTATTATATTATGACAGACCAACTAGATCTACTGTCTCTATTATATTATGACAGACCAGCTAGATCTACTGTCTCTATTATATTATGACAGACCAGCTAGATCTACTGTCTCTATTATATTATGACAGACCAGCTAGATATACTGTCTCTATTATATTATGACAGACCAGCTAGATCTACTGTCTCTATTATATTATGACAGACCAGCTAGATCTACTGTCCTTAATGTATTATGACAGACCAGCTAGATCTACTGTCTCTATTATATTATGACAGACCAGCTAGATCTACTGTCTCTACTATATTATGGCAGACCAGCTAGATCTGCTGTCTCTATTATATTATGACAGACCAGCTAGATCTACTGTCTGTATGTTTCAATTTTATTATGACAGACCAACTAGATCTACTGTCTCTATTGTATTATGACAGACGAGCTCGATCTACTGTCTCTTATATTATGACAGACCAGCTAGATCTACTGTCTCTATTATATTATATCAGACCAGCTAGATCTACTGTCTCTATTATATTTTGACAGACCAGCTAGATCTACTGTCTCTATTATATTATGACAGACCAGCTAGATCTACTGTCTCTATTATATTATGACAGACCAGCTAGATCTACTGTCTCTATTATATTAAGACAGACCAGCTAGATCTACTGTCTCTATTATATTAAGACAGACCAGCTAGATCTACTGTCTCTATTATATTATGACAGACCAGCTAGATCTACTGTCTCTATTATATTATGACACACCCACTAGATCTACTGTGTCTCTTATATTAAGACAGACCAGCTAGATCTACTGTCTCTATTATATTATGACAGACCAGCTAGATCTACTGTCTCTATTATATTATGACAGACCAGCTAGATCTACTGTCTCTATTCTATTCTGACAGACCAGCAAGATCTACTGTCGCCAATATATTATGACAGACCAGCTAGATCTACTGTCCTTATTGTACTATGACAGACACGCCAGATCTACTGTCTCTATTATAATATGACAGACCAGCTAGATCTACTGTCTCTATTATATTATGACAGACCAGCTAGATCTACTGTCTCTATTATACTATGACAGACCAGCTAGATCTACTGTAGCTATTATATTATGACAGACCAGCTAGATCTACTGTCTCTATTATATTCTGACAGACCAGCAAGATCTACTGTCGCTAATATATTATGACAGACCAGCTAGATCTACTGTCCTTATTGTACTATGACAGACACGCCAGATCTACTGTCTCTATTATAATATGACAGACGCGCTAGATCTACTGTCTCTATTATATTATGACAGACCAGCTAGATCTACTGTCTCTATTATATTATGACAGACCAGCTAGATCTACTGTCTCTATTATATTATGACAGACCAGCTAGATCTACTGTCTCTATTATATTATGACAGACACTATAGATCTACTGTCTCTATTATATTATGACAGACCAGCTAGATCTACTGTCTCTATTATATTATGACAGACCAGCTAGATCTACTGTCTCTGTTATATTATGACAGACCAGCTAGATCTACTGTCTCTATTATATTATGACAGACCAGCTAGATCTACTGTCTCTATTATATTATGACAGACCAGCTAGATCTACTGTCTCTACTATATTATGGCAGACCAGCCAGATCTGCTCTCTCTATTATAATGTCACAGACCAGCTAGATCTACTGTCTGTATGTTTCAATTTTATTATGACAGACCAACTAGATCTACTGTCTCTATTGTATTATGACAGACGAGCTCGATATACTGTCTCTTATATTATGACAGACCAGCTAGATCTACTGTCTCTATTATATTATGACAGACCAGCTAGATCTGTCTCTATTATATTATGACAGACCAGCTAGATCTACTGTCTCTATTATATTATGACAGACCAGCTAGATCTACTGTCTCTACTATATTATGGCAGACCAGCCAGATCTGCTGTCTCTATTATAATGTCACAGACCAGCTAGATCTACTGTCTGTATGTTTCAATTTTATTATGACAGACCAACTAGATCTACTGTCTCTATTGTATTATGACAGACGAGCTCGATCTACTGTCTCTTATATTATGACAGACCAGCTAGATCTACTGTCTCTATTATATTATGACAGACCAGCTAGATCTACTGTCTCTATTATATTATGACAGACCAGCTAGATCTACTGTCTCTATTATATTATGACAGACCAGCTAGATCTACTGTCTCTATTATATTATGACAGACCAGCTAGATCTACTGTCCTTAATGTATTATGACAGACCAGCTAGATCTACTGTCTCTATTATATTATGACAGACCAGCTAGATCTACTGTCTCTACTATATTATGGCAGACCAGCTAGATCTGCTGTCTCTATTATATTATGACAGACCAGCTAGATCTACTGTCTGTATGTTTCAATTTTATTATGACAGACGTACTAGATCTACTGTCTCTATTGTATTATGACAGACGAGCTCGATCTACTGTCTCTTATATTATGACAGACCAGCTAGATCTACTGTCTCTATTATATTATGACAGACCAGCTAGATCTACTGTCCTTAATGTATTATGACAGACCAGCTAGATCTACTGTCTCTATTATATTATGACAGACCAGCTAGATCTACTGTCTCTACTATATTATGGCAGACCAGCTAGATCTGCTGTCTCTATTATATTATGACAGACCAGCTAGATCTACTGTCTGTATGTTTCAATTTTATTATGACAGACCAACTAGATCTACTGTCTCTATTGTATTATGACAGACCAGCTAGATCTACTGTCTCTACTATATTATGGCAGACCAGCTAGATCTGCTGTCTCTATTATATTATGACAGACCAGCTAGATCTACTGTCTGTATGTTTCAATTTTATTATGACAGACCAACTAGATCTACTGTCTCTATTATATTATGACAGACCAGCTAGATCTACTGTCTCTATTATATTATGACAGACCAGCTAGATCTACTGTCTCTACTATATTATGGCAGACCAGCTAGATCTACTGTCTCTATTATATTATGACAGACCAGCTAGATCTACTGTCTCTGTTATATTATGACAGACCAGCTAGATCTACTGTCTCTATTATATTATGACAGACCAGCTAGATCTACTGTCTCTATTATATTATGACAGACCAGCTAGATCTACTGTCTCTACTATATTATGGCAGACCAGCCAGATCTGCTCTCTCTATTATAATGTCACAGACCAGCTAGATCTACTGTCTGTATGTTTCAATTTTATTATGACAGACCAACTAGATCTACTGTCTCTATTGTATTATGACAGACGAGCTCGATATACTGTCTCTTATATTATGACAGACCAGCTAGATCTACTGTCTCTATTATATTATGACAGACCAGCTAGATCTGTCTCTATTATATTATGACAGACCAGCTAGATCTACTGTCTCTATTATATTATGACAGACCAGCTAGATCTACTGTCTCTACTATATTATGGCAGACCAGCCAGATCTGCTGTCTCTATTATAATGTCACAGACCAGCTAGATCTACTGTCTGTATGTTTCAATTTTATTATGACAGACCAACTAGATCTACTGTCTCTATTGTATTATGACAGACGAGCTCGATCTACTGTCTCTTATATTATGACAGACCAGCTAGATCTACTGTCTCTATTATATTATGACAGACCAGCTAGATCTACTGTCTCTATTATATTATGACAGACCAGCTAGATCTACTGTCTCTATTATATTATGACAGACCAGCTAGATCTACTGTCTCTATTATATTATGACAGACCAGCTAGATCTACTGTCCTTAATGTATTATGACAGACCAGCTAGATCTACTGTCTCTATTATATTATGACAGACCAGCTAGATCTACTGTCTCTACTATATTATGGCAGACCAGCTAGATCTGCTGTCTCTATTATATTATGACAGACCAGCTAGATCTACTGTCTGTATGTTTCAATTTTATTATGACAGACGTACTAGATCTACTGTCTCTATTGTATTATGACAGACGAGCTCGATCTACTGTCTCTTATATTATGACAGACCAGCTAGATCTACTGTCTCTATTATATTATGACAGACCAGCTAGATCTACTGTCCTTAATGTATTATGACAGACCAGCTAGATCTACTGTCTCTATTATATTATGACAGACCAGCTAGATCTACTGTCTCTACTATATTATGGCAGACCAGCTAGATCTGCTGTCTCTATTATATTATGACAGACCAGCTAGATCTACTGTCTGTATGTTTCAATTTTATTATGACAGACCAACTAGATCTACTGTCTCTATTGTATTATGACAGACGAGCTCGATCTACTGTCTCTTATATTATGACAGACCAGCTAGATCTACTGTCTCTATTATATTATATCAGACCAGCTAGATCTACTGTCTCTATTATATTTTGACAGACCAGCTAGATCTACTGTCTCTATTATATTATGACAGACCAGCTAGATCTACTGTCTCTATTATATTAAGACAGACCAGCTAGATCTACTGTCTCTATTATATTATGACAGACCAGCTAGATCTACTGTCTCTATATTATGACACACCCACTAGATCTACTGTGTCTCTTATATTAAGACAGACCAGCTAGATCTACTGTCTCTATTATATTATGACAGACCAGCTAGATCTACTGTCTCTATTATATTATGACAGACCAGCTAGATCTACTGTCTCTATTCTATTCTGACAGACCAGCAAGATCTACTGTCGCTAATATATTATGACAGACCAGCTAGATCTACTGTCCTTATTGTACTATGACAGACACGCCAGATCTACTGTCTCTATTATAATATGACAGACCAGCTAGATCTACTGTCTCTATTATACTATGACAGACCAGCTAGATCTACTGTAGCTATTATATTATGACAGACCAGCTAGATCTACTGTCTCTATTATATTCTGACAGACCAGCAAGATCTACTGTCGCTAATATATTATGACAGACCAGCTAGATCTACTGTCCTTATTGTACTATGACAGACAAGCCAGATCTACTGTCTCTATTATAATATGACAGACCAGCTAGATCTACTGTCTCTATTATATTATGACAGACCAGCTAGATCTACTGTCTCTATTATATTATGACAGACCAGCTAGATCTACTGTCTCTATTATATTATGACAGACCAGCTAGATCTACTGTCCTTAATGTATTATGACAGACCAGCTAGATCTACTGTCTCTATTATATTATGACAGACCATCTAGATCTACTGTCTCTATTATATTATGACAGACCAGCTAGATCTACTGTCTCTATTATATTATGACAGACCAGCTAGATCTACTGTCTCTATTATATTATGACAGACCAGCTAGATCTACTGTCTCTATTATATTATGACAGACCAGCTAGATCTACTGTCTCTATTATATTATCACAGACCAGCTTGATCTACTGTCTCTACTATATTATGGCAGACCAGCCAGATCTGCTCTCTCTATTATAATGTCACAGACCAGCTAGATCTACTGTCTGTATGTTTCAATTTTATTATGACAGACCAACTAGATCTACTGTCTCTATTGTATTATGACAGACGAGCTCGATATACTGTCTCTTATATTATGACAGACCAGCTAGATCTACTGTCTCTATTATATTATGACAGACCAGCTAGATCTGTCTCTATTATATTATGACAGACCAGCTAGATCTACTGTCTCTACTATATTATGGCAGACCAGCCAGATCTGCTGTCTCTGTTATAATGTCACAGACCAGCTAGATCTACTGTCTGTATGTTTCAATTTTACTATGACAGACCAACTAGATCTACTGTCTCTATTGTATTATGACAGACGAGCTCGATCTACTGTCTCTATTATATTTTGACAGACCAGCTAGATTTACTGTCTCTATTATATTATGACACACCCACTAGATCTACTGTGTCTCTTATATTAAGACAGACCAGCTAGATCTACTGTCTCTATTATATTATGACAGACCAGCTAGATCTACTGTCTCTATTCTATTCTGACAGACCAGCAAGATCTACTGTCGCTAATATATTATGACAGACCAGCTAGATCTACTGTCCTTATTGTACTATGACAGACACGGCAGATCTACTGTCTCTATTATAATTTGACAGACCAGCTAGATCTACTGTCTCTATTATATTATGACAGACCAGCTAGATCTACTGTCTCTATTATATTATGACAGACCAGCTAGATCTACTGTCCTTAATGTATTATGACAGACCAGCTAGATCTACTGTCTCTATTATATTATGACAGACCAGCTAGATCTACTGTCTCTATTATATTATGACAGACCAGCTAGATCTACTGTCTCTATTATATTATGACAGACCAGCTAGATCTACTGTCTCTATTATATTATGACAGACCAGCTAGATCTACTGTCTCTATTATATTATGACAGACCAGCTAGATCTACTGTCTCTATTATATTATGACAAACCAGCTAGATCTACTGTCTCTACTATATTATGGCAGACCAGCCAGATCTGCTGTCTCTATTATAATTTCACAGACCAGCTAGATCTACTGTCTGTATGTTTCAATTTTATTATGACAGACCAACTAGATCTACTGTCTCTATTGTATTATGACAGACGAGCTCGATCTACTGTCACTTATATTATGACAGACCAGCTAGATCTACTGTCTCTATTATATTATGACAGACCAGCTAGATCTACTGTCTCTATTATATTATGACAAACCAGCTAGATCTACTGTCTCTATTATATTATGACAGACCAGCTAGATCTACTGTCTCTATTATATTATGACAGACCAGCTAGATCTACTGTCTCTACTATATTATGACAGACCAGCTAGATCTACTGTCCTTAGTGTATTATGACAGACCAGCTAGATCTCCTGTCTCTATTAGATTATGACAGACCAGCTAGATCTACTGTCTCTATTATATTATGACAGACCAGCTAGATCTACTGTCTCTATTATATTATGACAGACCAGCTAGATCTACTGTCTCTATTATATTATGACAGACCAGCTAGATCTACTGTCTCTATTATATTATGACAGACCAGCTAGATCTACTGTCTCTATTATATTATGACAGACCAGCTAGATCTACTGTCCTTAATGTATTATGACAGACCAGCTAGATCTACTGTCTCTATTATATTATGACAGACCAGCTAGATCTACTGTCTCTACTATATTATGGCAGACCAGCTAGATCTGCTGTCTCTATTATAATTTCACAGACCAGCTAGATCTACTGTCTGTATGTTTCAATTTTATTATGACAGACCAACTAGATCTACTGTCTCTATTGTATTATGACAGACGAGCTCGATCTACTGTCTCTTATATTATGACAGACCAGCTAGATCTACTGTCTCTATTATATTATATCAGACCAGCTAGATCTACTGTCTCTATTATATTATGACAGACCAGCTAGATCTACTGTCTCTATTATATTATGACAGACCAGCTAGATCTACTGTCTCTATTATATTATGACAGACCAGCTAGATCTACTGTCTCTACTATATTATGACAGACCAGCAAGATCTACTGTCCTTAGTGTATTATGACAGACCAGCCAGATCTCCTGTCTCTATTAGATTATGACAGATCAGCTAGATCGACTGTCTCTATTATATTAAGACAGACCAGCAAGATCTACTGTCTCTATTCTATTCTGACAGACCAGCAAGATCTCCCATCGCTAATATATTATGACAGACCAGCTAGATCTACTGTCCTTATTGTACTATGACAGACCAGCCAGATCTACTGTCTGTATGTTTCTATTATATTATGACAGACAGGCTAGATCTACTGTCTATATTATAATATGACAGACCAGCTAGATCTACTGTCTCTATTATATTAAGACAGACCAGCAAGATCTACTGTCTCTATTCTATTCTGACAGACCAGCAAGATCTCCCATCGCTAATATATTATGACAGACCAGCTAGATCTACTGTCCTTATTGTACTATGACAGACCAGCCAGATCTACTGTCTCTATTATAATATGACAGACCAGCTAGATCGACTGTCTCTATTATATTATGACAGACCAGCTAGATCTACTGTCTCTATTATATTATGACAGACCGGCTAGATCTACTGTCTATTATACTATGACAGACCAGCTAGATCTACTGTAGCTATTATATTATGACAGACCAGCTAGATCTACTGTCTGTATGTTTCTATTATATTATGACAGACCATCTAGATCTATTGTCTCTATTATATTAAGACAGACCAGCTAGATCTACTGTCTGTATGTTTCTATTATATTATGACAGACCATCAAGATCTACTGTCTCTATTCTATTATGACAGACCAGCTCGATCTACTGTCTCTATTATATTAAGACAGACCAGCTAGAT
The DNA here is from genome assembly GCF_013265735.2 of Oncorhynchus mykiss. NCBI lineage: Eukaryota > Metazoa > Chordata > Actinopteri > Salmoniformes > Salmonidae > Oncorhynchus > Oncorhynchus mykiss. Next base: position 93,926,111 of record NC_048581.1, on the reverse strand, counting down.
CTACTGTCTCTATTCTATTCTGACAGACCAGCAAGATCTACTGTCATTAATATATTATGACAGACCAGCTAGATCTACTGTCCTTATTGTACTATGACAGACCAGCCAGATCTACTGTCTCTATTATAATATGACAGACCAGCTAGATCGACTGTCTCTATTATATTATGACAAACCAGCTAGATCTACTGTCTCTATTATATTATGACAGACCAGCTAGATCTACTGTCTCTATTATATTATGACAGACCAGCTAGATCTACTGTCTCTACTATATTATGACAGACCAGCTAGATCTACTGTCCTTAGTGTATTATGACAGACCAGCTAGATCTCCTGTCTCTATTAGATTATGACAGACCAGCTAGATCTACTGTCTCTATTATATTATGACAGACCAGCTAGATCTACTGTCTCTATTATATTATGACAGACCAGCTAGATCTACTGTCTCTATTATATTATGACAGACCAGCTAGATCTACTGTCTCTATTATATTATGACAGACCAGCTAGATCTACTGTCCTTAATGTATTATGACAGACCAGCTAGATCTACTGTCTCTATTATATTATGGCAGACCAGCTAGATCTGCTGTCTCTATTATAATTTCACAGACCAGCTAGATCTACTGTCTGTATGTTTCAATTTTATTATGACAGACCAACTAGATCTACTGTCTCTATTGTATTATGACAGACGAGCTCGATCTACTGTCTCTTATATTATGACAGACCAGCTAGATCTACTGTCTCTATTATATTATATCAGACCAGCTAGATCTACTGTCTCTGTTATATTATGACAGACCAGCTAGATCTACTGTCTCTATTATATTATGACAGACCAGCTAGATCTACTGTCTCTATTATATTATGACAGACCAGCTAGATCTACTGTCTCTACTATATTATGACAGACCAGCAAGATCTACTGTCCTTAGTGTATTATGACAGACCAGCCAGATCTCCTGTCTCTATTAGATTATGACAGACCAGCTAGATCTACTGTCTGTATGTTTCTATTATATTATGACAGACAGGCTAGATCTACTGTCTATATTATAATATGACAGACCAGCTAGATCTACTGTCTCTATTATATTAAGACAGACCAGCAAGATCTACTGTCTCTATTCTATTCTGACAGACCAGCAAGATCTCCCATCGCTAATATATTATGACAGACCAGCTAGATCTACTGTCCTTATTGTACTATGACAGACCAGCCAGATCTACTGTCTCTATTATAATATGACAGACCAGCTAGATCTACTGTCTCTATTATATTATGACAGACCAGCTAGATCTACGGTCTCTATTATATTATGACAGACCGGCTAGATCTACTGTCTATATTATAATATGACAGACCAGCTAGTTCTACTGTCTATTATACTATGACAGACCAGCTAGATCTACTGTAGCTATTATATTATGACAGACCAGCTAGATCTACTGTCTGTATGTTTCTATTATATTATGACAGACCATCTAGATCTATTGTCTCTATTATATTAAGACAGACCAGCTAGATCTACTGTCTGTATGTTTCTATTATATTATGACAGACCATCAAGATCTACTGTCTCTATTCTATTATGACAGACCAGCTCGATCTACTGTCTCTATTATATTAAGACAGACCAGCTAGATCTACTGTCTCTATTCTATTCTGACAGACCAGCAAGATCTACTGTCATTAATATATTATGACAGACCAGCTAGATCTACTGTCCTTATTGTACTATGACAGACCAGCCAGATCTACTGTCTCTATTATAATATGACAGACCAGCTAGATCGACTGTCTCTATTATATTATGACAGACCAGCTAGATCTACTGTCTCTATTATAATATGACAGACCAGCTAGATCTACTGTCTATATTATAATATGACAGACCAGCTAGTTCTACTGTCTATTATACTATGACAGACCAGCTAGATCTACTGTAGCTATTATATTATGACAGACCAGCTAGATCTACTGTCTGTATGTTTCTATTATATTATGACAGACCATCTAGATCTATTGTCTCTATTATATTAAGACAGACCAGCTAGATCTACTGTCTGTATGTTTCTATTATATCATGACAGACCATCAAGATCTACTGTCTCTATTCTATTATGACAGACCAGCTCGATCTACTGTCTCTATTATATTAAGACAGACCAGCTAGATCTACTGTCTCTATTCTATTCTGACAGACCAGCAATATCTACTGTCATTAATATATTATGACAGACCAGCTAGATCTACTGTCCTTATTGTACTATGACAGACCAGCCAGATCTACTGTCTCTATTATAATATGACAGACCAGCTAGATCGACTGTCTCTATTATATTATGACAGACCAGCTAGATCTACTGTCTCTATTATAATATGACAGACCAGCTAGATCTACTGTCTCTATTATATTATGACAGACCAGCTAGATCTACTGTCTCTATTATATTATGACAGACCAGCTAGATCTACTGTCTCTATTATATTATGACAGACCAGCTAGATCTACTGTCTCTATTATATTATGACAGACCAGCTAGATCTACTGTCTCTATTACATAAAGACAGACCAGCTAGATCTACTGTCTCTATTATATTATGACAGACCAGCTAGATCTACTGTCTCTACTATATTATGGCAGACCAGCTAGATCTGCTGTCTCTATTATAATTTGACAGACCAGCTAGATCTACTGTCTCTATTATATTATGACAGACCAGCTAGATCTACTGTCTCTATTATATTATGACAGACCAGCTAGATCTACTGTCTCTATTATATTATGACAGACCAGCTAGATCTACTGTCTCTATTATATTATGACAGACCAGCTAGATCTACTGTCTCTATTACATAAAGACAGACCAGCTAGATCTACTGTCTCTATTATATTATGACAGACCAGCTAGATCTACTGTCTCTACTATATTATGGCAGACCAGCTAGATCTGCTGTCTCTATTATAATTTGACAGACCAGCTAGATCTACTGTCTGTATGTTTCAATTTTATTATGGCAGACTAGCTAGATCTACTGTCTCTATTGTATTATGACAGAGCATCTAGATCTACTCTCTCTACTATATTATGACAGACCAGCTAGATCTACTGTCCTTAGTGTATTATGACAGACCAGCCAGATCTCCTGTCTCTATTAGATTATGACAGACCAGCTAGATCTACTGTCTGTATGTTTCTATATTATGACAGACCATCTAGATCTACTGTCTCTATTATATTAAGACAGACCAGCTAGATCTACTGTCTGTATGTTTCTATTATATCATGACAGACCATCAAGATCTACTGTCTCTATTCTATTATGACAGACCAGCTCGATCTACTGTCTCTATTATATTAAGACAGACCAGCTAGATCTACTGTCTCTATTCTATTCTGACAGACCAGCAATATCTACTGTCATTAATATATTATGACAGACCAGCTAGATCTACTGTCCTTATTGTACTATGACAGACCAGCCAGATCTACTGTCTCTATTATAATATGACAGACCAGCTAGATCGACTGTCTCTATTATATTATGACAGACCAGCTAGATCTACTGTCTCTATTATAATATGACAGACCAGCTAGATCTACTGTCTCTATTATATTATGACAGACCAGCTAGATCTACTGTCTCTATTATATTATGACAGACCAGCTAGATCTACTGTCTCTATTATATTATGACAGACCAGCTAGATCTACTGTCTCTATTATATTATGACAGACCAGCTAGATCTACTGTCTCTATTACATAAAGACAGACCAGCTAGATCTACTGTCTCTATTATATTATGACAGACCAGCTAGATCTACTGTCTCTACTATATTATGGCAGACCAGCTAGATCTGCTGTCTCTATTATAATTTGACAGACCAGCTAGATCTACTGTCTGTATGTTTCAATTTTATTATGGCAGACTAGCTAGATCTACTGTCTCTATTGTATTATGACAGAGCATCTAGATCTACTCTCTCTACTATATTATGACAGACCAGCTAGATCTACTGTCCTTAGTGTATTATGACAGACCAGCCAGATCTCCTGTCTCTATTAGATTATGACAGACCAGCTAGATCTACTGTCTGTATGTTTCTATATTATGACAGACCATCTAGATCTACTGTCTCTATTATATTAAGACAGACCAGCTAGATCTACTGTCTCTATTCTATTCTGACAGACCAGCGAGATCTACTGTCACTATTATATTATGACAGACCAGCTAGATATACTGTCTCTATTATATCATGACAGACCAGCTAGATCTACTGTCTCTATTGTATTATGACAGACCAGCTAGATCTACTGTCTCTATTATATTATGACAGACCAGCTAGATCGACTGTCTCTATTACATTAAGACAGACCAGCTAGATCTACTGTCTCTATTATATTATGACAGACCAGCTAGATCTACTGTCCTTAATGTATTATGACAGACCAGCTAGATCTACTGTCTCTATTATATTATGACACACCAGCTAGATCTACTGTCTCTACTATATTATGGCAGACCAGCTAGATCTGCTGTCTCTATTATAATTTGACAGACCAGCTAGGTCTACTGTCTGTATGTTTCAATTTTATTATGACAGATCAGCTAGATCTACTGTCCTTAATGTATTATGACAGACCAGCTAGATCTACTGTCTCTATTATATTATGACAGACCAGCTAGATCTACTGTCTCTACTATATTATGGCAGACCAGCTAGATCTGCTGTCTCTATTATAATTTGACAGACCAGCTAGGTCTACTGTCTGTATGTTTCAATTGTATTATGACAGACCAGCTAGATCTACTGTCTCTATTGTATTATGACAGACGAGCTCGATCTACTGTCTCTATTATATTATGACAGACCAGCTAGATCTACTGTCTCTTTTATATTATGACAGACCAGCTAGATCTACTGTTTGTATTATAATATGACAGACCAGCTAGATCGACTGTCTCTATATTATGACACACCAGCTAGATCTACTGTCCTTAATGTATTATGACAGACGAGCTCGATCTACTATCTCTATTATATTATGACAGACCAGCTAGATCGACTGTCTCTATTACATTAAGACAGACCAGCTAGATCTACTGTCTCTATTATATTATGACAGACCAGCTAGATCTACTGTCCTTAATGTATTATGACAGACCAGCTAGATCTACTGTCTCTATTATATTATGACAGACCAGCTAGATCTACTGTCTCTACTATATTATGGCAGACCAGCTAGATCTGCTGTCTCTATTATAATTTGACAGACCAGCTAGATCTACTGTCTGTATGTTTCAGTTTTATTATGACAGACCAGCTAGATCTACTGTCTCTATTGTATTATGACAGACGAGCTCGATCTACTGTCTCTTATATTATGACAGACCAGCTAGATCTACTGTCTCTATTATAATATGACAGACCAGCTAGATCGACTGTCTCTATTATATGACAGACCAGCTAGATCTACTGTCTCTATTATATTATGACAGACCAGCTAGATCTACTGTCTATTATACTATGACAGACCAGCTAGATCTACTGTAGCTATTATATTATGACAGACCAGCTAGATCTACTGTCTCTATTATATTATGACAGACCAGCTAGATCTACTGTCTCTATTATATTATGACAGACCAGCTAGATCTACTGTCTCTATTATATTATGACAGACCAGCTAGATCTACTGTCCTTAATGTATTATGACAGACCAGCTAGATCTACTGTCTCTATTATAATATGACAGACCAGCTAGATCTACTGTATCTATTATATTATGACAGACCAGCCAGATCTACTGTCTCTATTATAATATGACAGACCAGCTAGATCTACTGTCTCTATTATATTATGACAGACCAGCTAGATCTACTGTCTCTATTATATTATGAAACACCCGCTAGATCTACTGTCTCTACTATATTATGACAGACCAGCTAGATCTACTGTCTCTATTATATTATGAAACACCCGCTAGATCTACTGTCTCTACTATATTATGACAGACCAGCTAGATCTACTGTCCTTAATGTATTATGACAGACCGGCTAGATCTACTGTCTATATTATAATATGACAGACCAGCTAGATCTACTGTCTATTATACTATGACAGACCAGCTAGATCTACTGTAGCTATTATATTATGACAGACCAGCTAGATCTACTGTCTGTATGTTTCTATTGTATTATGACAGACCATCTAGATCTACTGTCTCTATTATATTATGACAGACCAGCTAGATCTACTGTCTGTATGTTTCTATTATATTATGAGACCATCTAGATCTACTGTCTCTATTCTTTTATGACAGACCAGCTCGATCTATTGTCTCTATTATATTATGATAGAGTATCTAGATCTACTGTCTCTATTCTATTCTGACATACCAGCAAGATCTACTGTCGCTTATATATTATGATAGACCAGCTAGATCTACTGTCTCTATTATATTATGACAGACCATCTAGATCTACTGTCTCTATTATATTATGACAGACCAGCTAGATCTACTGTCTCTACTATATTATGGCAGACCAGCTAGATCTGCTGTCTCTATAATTTCACAGACCAGCTAGATCTACTGTCTCTATTATATTATGACAGACCAGCTAGATCTACTGTCTCTATTATATTATGACAGACCAGCTAGATCTACTGTCTCTATTATATTATGACAGACCAGCTAGATCTACTGTCTATTATACTATGACAGACCAGCTAGATCTAATGTAGCTATTATATTATGTCAGACCATCTAGATCTACTGTCTGTATGTTTCTATTATATTATGACAGACCAGCTAGATCTACTGTCTCTATTATATTATGACAGACCAGCTAGAGCTATTGTCTATATTGTATTATGACAGACCAGCTAGATCTACTGTCTCTATTCTATTATGACAGACCAGCTAGATCTGTCTCTATTATATTATGACTGACCAGCTAGATCTACTGTCTCTATTATATTATGACAGACCAGCTAGATCTACTGTCTCTATTATATTATGACAGACCAGCTAGATCTACTGTCTCTACTATATTATGGCAGACCAGCTAGATCTGCTGTCTCTATTATAATTTGACAGACCAGCTAGATCTACTGTCTGTATGTTTCAATTTTATTATGGCAGACTAGCTAGATCTACTGTCTCTATTGTATTATGACAGAGCATCTAGATCTACTGTCTCTACTATATTATGACAGACCAGCCAGATCTCCTGTCTCTATTAGATTATGACAGACCAGCTAGATCTACTGTCTGTATGTTTCTATATTATGACAGACCATCTAGATCTACTATCTCTATTATAATATGACAGACCAGCTAGATCTACTGTCTCTATTATATTATGACAGACCAGCTAGAGCTAGTGTCTCTATTGTATTATGATAGAGTATCTAGATCTACTGTCTCTATTATATTAAGACAGACCAGCTAGATCTACTGTCTCTATTATATTAAGACAAACCAGCTAGATCTACTGTCTCTATTGTATTCTGACAGACCAGCGAGATCTACTGTCACTATTATATTATGACAGACCAGCTAGATCTACTGTCTCTATTATATCATGACAGACCAGCTAGATCTACTGTCTCTATTATATTATGACAGACCAGCTAGATCTACTGTCTCTATTATATTATGACAGACCAGCTAGATCGACTGTCTCTATTACATTAAGACAGACCAGCTAGATCTACTGTCTCTATTATATTATGACAGACCAGCTAGATCTACTGTCCTTAATGTATTATGACAGACCAGCTAGATCTACTGTCTCTATTATATTATGACACACCAGCTAGATCTACTGTCTCTACTATATTATGGCAGACCAGCTAGATCTGCTGTCTCTATTATAATTTGACAGACCAGCTAGGTCTACTGTCTGTATGTTTCAATTTTATTATGACAGACCAGCTAGATCTACTGTCCTTAATGTATTATGACAGACCAGCTAGGTCTACTGTCTCTATTATATTATGACAGACCAGCTAGATCTACTGTCTCTACTATATTATGGCAGACCAGCTAGATCTGCTGTCTCTATTATAATTTGACAGACCAGCTAGGTCTACTGTCTGTATGTTTCAATTGTATTATGACAGACCAGCTAGATCTACTGTCTCTATTGTATTATGACAGACGAGCTCGATCTACTGTCCCTATTATATTATGACAGACCAGCTAGATCTACTGTCTCTATTATATTATGACAGACCAGCTAGATCTACTGTTTGTATTATAATATGACAGACCAGCTAGATCGACTGTCTCTATATTATGACACACCAGCTAGATCTACTGTCCTTAATGTATTATGACAGACGAGCTCGATCTACTATCTCTATTATATTATGACAGACCAGCAAGATCTACTGTCTCTATATTATGACAGACCAGCTAGATCTACTGTCTCTATATTATGACAAACCAGCTAGATCTACTGTCTGTATGTTTCAATTTTATTATGACAGACCAGCTAGATCTACGTTCTCTATTGTATTATGACAGACCAGCTAGATCTACTGTCCTTAATGTATTATGACAGACCAGCTAGATCTACTGTCTCTATTATATTATGACAGACCAGCTAGATCTACTGTCTCTACTATATTATGGCAGACCAGCTAGATCTGCTGTCTCTATTATAATTTGACAGACCAGCTAGATCTACTGTCTGTATGTTTCAGTTTTATTATGACAGACCAGCTAGATCTACTGTCTCTATTGTATTATGACAGACGAGCTCGATCTACTGTCTCTATTATATTATGACAGACCAGCTAGATCTACTGTCTCTATTATAATATGACAGACCAGCTAGATCGACTGTCTCTATTATATTATGACAGACCAGCTAGATCTACTGTCTCTATTATATTATGACAGACCAGCTAGATCTACTGTCTATTATACTATGACAGACCAGCTAGATCTACTGTAGCTATTATATTATGACAGACCAGCTAGATCTACTGTCTCTATTATATTATGACAGACCAGCTAGATCTACTGTCTCTATTATATTATGACAGACCAGCTAGATCTACTGTCCTTAATGTATTATGACAGACCAGCTAGATCTACTGTCTCTATTATAATATGACAGACCAGCTAGATCTACTGTCTCTATTATATTATGACAGACCAGCTAGATCTACTGTCTCTACTATATTATGGCAGACCAGCTAGATCTGCTGTCTCTATTATAATTTGACAGACCAGCTAGATCTACTGTCTGTATGTTTCAGTTTTATTATGACAGACCAGCTAGATCTACTGTCTCTATTGTATTATGACAGACGAGCTCGATCTACTGTCTCTATTATATTATGACAGACCAGCTAGATCTACTGTCTCTATTATAATATGACAGACCAGCTAGATCGACTGTCTCTATTATATTATGACAGACCAGCTAGATCTACTGTCTCTATTATATTATGACAGACCAGCTAGATCTACTGTCTATTATACTATGACAGACCAGCTAGATCTACTGTAGCTATTATATTATGACAGACCAGCTAGATCTACTGTCTCTATTATATTATGACAGACCAGCTAGATCTACTGTCTCTATTATATTATGACAGACCAGCTAGATCTACTGTCCTTAATGTATTATGACAGACCAGCTAGATCTACTGTCTCTATTATAATATGACAGACCAGCTAGATCTACTGTCTCTATTATATTATGACAGACCAGCTAGATCTACTGTCTCTACTATATTATGGCAGACCAGCTAGATCTGCTGTCTCTATTATAATTTGACAGACCAGCTAGATCTACTGTCTGTATGTTTCAGTTTTATTATGACAGACCAGCTAGATCTACTGTCTCTATTGTATTATGACAGACGAGCTCGATCTACTGTCTCTATTATATTATTACAGACCAGCTAGATCTACTGTCTCTATTATAATATGACAGACCAGCTAGATCGACTGTCTCTATTATATTATGACAGACCAGCTAGATCTACTGTCTCTATTATATTATGACAGACCAGCTAGATCTACTGTCTATTATACTATGACAGACCAGCTAGATCTACTGTAGCTATTATATTATGACAGACCAGCTAGATCTACTGTCTCTATTATATTATGACAGACCAGCTAGATCTACTGTCTCTATTATATTATGACAGACCAGCTAGATCTACTGTCCTTAATGTATTATGACAGACCAGCTAGATCTACTGTCTCTATTATAATATGACAGACCAGCTAGATCTACTGTCTCTATTATATTATGACAGACCAGCCAGATCTACTGTCTCTATTAGAATATGACAGACCAGCTAGATCTACTGTCTCTATTATATTATGACAGACCAGCTAGATCTACTGTCTCTATTATATTATGACAGACCAGCTAGATCTACTGTCCTTAATGTATTATGACAGACCGGCTAGATCTACTGTCTCTATTATATTATGACAGACCAGCTAGATCTACTGTCTCTATTATATTATGACAGACCAGCTAGATCTACTGTCTCTATTATATTATGACAGACCAGCTAGATCTACTGTCTCTATTATATTATGAAACACCCGCTAGATCTACTGTCTCTACTATATTATGACAGACCAGCTAGATCTACTGTCCTTAGTGTATTATGACAGAACAGCCAGATCTCCTGTCTCTATTATAATATGACAGACCAGCTAGATCTACTGTCTATTATACTATGACAGACCAGCTAAATCTACTGTAGCTATTATATTATGACGGACCAGCTAGATCTACTGTCTGTATGTTTCTATTGTATTATGACAGACCATCTAGATCTACTGTCTCTATTATATTATGACAGACCAGCTAGATCTACTGTCTGTATGTTTCTATTATATTATGAGACCATCTAGATCTACTGTCTCTATTCTTTTATGACAGACCAGCAAGATCTACTGTCGCTTATATATTATGATAGACCAGCTAGATCTACTGTCTCTATTATATTATGACAGACCATCTAGATCTACTGTCTCTATTCTATTCTGACAGACCAGCAAGATCTACTGTCGCTTATATATTATGATAGACCAGCTAGATCTACTGTCTCTATTATATTATGACAGACCATCTAGATCTACTGTCTCTATTATATTATGATAGACCAGCTAGATCTACTGTCTCTATTATATTATGACAGACCAGCTAGATCTACTGTCTCTATTATATTATGACAGACCAGCTAGATCTACTGTCCTTAATGTATTATGACTGACCAGCTGGATCTACTGTCTCAATTATATTATGACAGACCAGCTAGATCTACTGTCTCTACTATATTATGGCAGACCAGCTAGATCTACTGTCTGTATGTTTCAATTTTATTATGACAGACCAGCTAGATCTACGTTCTCTATTGTATTATGACAGACCAGCTAGATCTACTGTCCTTAATGTATTATGACAGACCAGCTAGATCTACTGTCTCTATTATATTATGACAGACCAGCTAGATCTACTGTCTCTACTATATTATGGCAGACCAGCTAGATCTGCTGTCTCTATTATAATTTGACAGACCAGCTAGATCTACTGTCTGTATGTTTCAGTTTTATTATGACAGACCAGCTAGATCTACTGTCTCTATTATATTATGACAGACCAGCTAGATGTACTGTCTCTATTATATTATGACAGACCAGCTAGATCTACTGTCTATTATACTATCACAGACCAGCTAGATCTACTGTAGCTATTATATTATGACAGACCAGCTAGATCTACTGTCTCTATTATATTATGACAGACCAGCTAGATCTACTGTCCTTAATGTATTATGACAGACCAGCTAGATCTACTGTAGCTATAATATTATGACAGACCAGCTAGATCTACTGTCTCTATTATATTATGACAGACCAGCTAGATCTACTGTCTCTATTATATTATGACAGACCAGCTAGATCTACTGTCCTTAATGTATTATGACAGACCAGCTAGATCTACTGTCTCTATTATAATATGACAGACCAGCTAGATCTACTGTCTCTATTATATTATGACAGACCAGCCAGATCTACTGTCTCTATTATAATATGACAGACCAGCTAGATCTACTGTCTCTATTATATTATGACAGACCAGCTAGATCTACTGTCTCTATTATATTATGACAGACCAGCTAGATCTACTGTCCTTAATGTATTATGACAGACCGGCTAGATCTACTGTCTCTATTATATTATGACAGACCAGCTAGATCTACTGTCTCTATTATATTATGACAGACCAGCTAGATCTACTGTCTCTATTATATTATGACAGACCAGCTAGATCTACTGTCTCTATTATATTATGAAACACCCGCTAGATCTACTGTCTCTACTATATTATGACAGACCAGCTAGATCTACTGTCCTTAGTGTATAATGACAGAACAGCCAGATCTCCTGTCTCTATTATATTATGACAGACCGGCTAGATCTACTGTCTATATTATAATATGACAGACCAGCTAGATCTACTGTCTATTATACTATGACAGACCAGCTAGATCTACTGTAGCTATTATATTATGACAGACCAGCTAGATCTACTGTCTGTATGTTTCTATTGTATTATGACAGACCATCTAGATCTACTGTCTCTATTATATTATGACAGACCAGCTAGATCTACTGTCTGTATGTTTCTATTATATTATGAGACCATCTAGATCTACTGTCTCTATTCTTTTATGACAGACCAGCTCGATCTACTGTCTCTATTATATTATGATAGAGTATCTAGATCTACTGTCTCTATTCTATTCTGACAGACCAGCAAGATCTACTGTCGCTTATATATTATGATAGACCAGCTAGATCTACTGTCTCTATTATATTATGAAAGACCATCTAGATCTACTGTCTCTATTATATTATGACAGACCAGCTAGATCTACTGTCTCTATTATATTATGACAGACCAGCTAGATCTACTGTCTCTATTATATTATGACAGACCAGCTAGATCTACTGTCTCTATATTATGACAGACCAGCTAGATCTACTGTCTCTATTATATTATGACAGACCAGCTAGATCTACTGTCCTTAATGTATTATGACAGACCAGCTAGATCTACTGTCTCAATTATATTATGACAGACCAGCTAGATCTACTGTCTCTACTATATTATGGCAGACCAGCTAGATCTGCTGTCTCTATTATAATTTCACAGACCAGCTAGATCTACTGTCTCTATTATATTATGACAGACCAGCTAGATCTACTGTCTCTATTATATTATGACAGACCAGCTAGATCTACTGTCTCTATTATATTATGACAGACCAGCTAGATCTACTGTCTCTATTATATTATGACAGACCAGCTAGATCTAATGTAGCTATTATATTATATCAGACCAGCTTGATCTACTGTCTGTATGTTTCTATTATATTATGACAGACCATCTAGATCTACTGTCTCTATTTTATTATGACAGACCAGCTAGATCTACTGTCTGTATGTTTCTATTATATTATGACAGACCAGCTAGATCTACTGTCTCTATTATATTATGACAGACCAGCTAGAGCTAGTGTCTATATTGTATTATGACAGACCAGCTAGATCTACTGTCTCTATTCTATTATGACAGACCAGCTAGATCTGTCTCTATTATATTATGACAGACCAGCTAGATCTACTGTCTCTATTATATTATGACAGACCAGCTAGATCGACTGTCTCTATTACATAAAGACAGACCAGCTAGATCTACTGTCTCTATTATATTATGACAGACCAGCTAGATCTACTGTCTCTACTATATTATGGCAGACCAGCTAGATCTGCTGTCTCTATTATAATTTGACAGACCAGCTAGATCTACTGTCTCTATTGTATTATGACAGAGCATCTAGATCTACTGTCTCTACTATATTATGACAGACCAGCCAGATCTCCTGTCTCTATTAGATTATGACAGACCAGCTAGATCTACTGTCTGTATGTTTCTATATTATGACAGACCATCTAGATCTACTGTCTCTATTATAATATGACAGACCAGCTAGATCTACTGTCTCTATTATATTATGACAGACCAGCTAGAGCTAGTGTCTCTATTGTATTATGATAGAGTATCTAGATCTACTGTCTCTATTCTATTCTGACAGACCAGCGAGATCTACTGTCACTATTATATTATGACAGACCAGCTAGATCTACTGTCCTTATTGTACTATGACAGACCAGCAGGATCTACTGTCTCTATTATAATATGACAGACCAGCTAGATCTACTGTCTCTATTATATTATGACAGACCAGCTAGATCTACTGTCTCTATTATATCATGACAGACCAGCTAGATCTATTGTCTCTATTATATTATGACAGACCAGCTAGATCTACTGTCTCTATTATATTATGACAGACCAGCTAGATCGACTGTCTCTATTACATTAAGACAGACCAGCTAGATCTACTGTCTCTATTATATTATGACAGACCAGCTAGATCTACTGTCTCTATTATATTATGACAGACCAGCTAGATCTACTGTCTCTACTATATTATGGCAGACCAGCTAGATCTGCTGTCTCTATTATAATTTGACAGACCAGCTAGGTCTACTGTCTGTATGTTTCAATTGTATTATGACAGACCAGCTAGATCTACTGTCTCTATTGTATTATGACAGACGAGCTCGATCTACTGTCTCTATTATATTATGACAGACCAGCTAGATCTACTGTCTCTATTATAATATGAAAGACCATCTAGATCTACTGTCTCTATTGTCTTATGACAGACCAGCTAGATCCACTGTCTCTATTTTTTTATGACAGACCGGCTAGATCTACTCTCTCTATTATAATATGACACACCCGCTAGATCTACTTTCTCTACTATATTATGACAGACCAGCTAGATCTACTGTCCTTAATGTATTATGACAGACCAGCTAGATCTACAGTCTCTATTATAATATGACAGACCAGCTAGATCTACAGTCTCTATTATATTATGACAGACCAGCTAGATCTACTGTCTATTATACTATGACAGACCAGCTAGATCTACTGTAGCTATTAAATTATGACAGACCAGCTAGATCTACTGTCTCTATTATAATATGACAGACCAGCTAGATCTACTGTCTCTATTCTATTCTGACAGACCAGCGAGATCTACTGTCTCTATTATATTATGACAGACCAGCTAGATCTACTGTCCTTATTGTACAATGACAGACCAGCCAGATCTACTGTCTCTATTATAATATGACAGACCAGCTAGATCTACTGTCTCTATTATATTATGACAGACCAGCTAGATCTACTGTCTCTATTATATTATGACAGACCAGCTAGATCTACTGTCTCTATTATATTATGTCAGACCAGCTAGATCTACTGTCTCTGTTATAGTATGACAGACCAGCTAGATCTACTGTCTCTATTATATTATGACAGACCAGCTAGATCTACTGTCTCTATTACATTATGACAGACCAGCTAGATCTACTGTCTGTATGTTTCAGTTTTATTATGGCAGACCAGCTAGATCTACTGTCTCTATTGTACTATGACAGACCAGCCAGATCTACTGTCTCTATTATATTATGACAGACCAGCCAGATCTACTGTCTCTATTATATTATGACAGACCAGCTAGATCTACTGTCTCTATTATATTATGACAGACCAGCTAGATCTACTGTTTGTATTATAATATGACAGACCAGCTAGATCGACTGTCTCTATAATATGACACACCAGCTAGATCTACTGTCCTTAATGTATTATGACAGACGAGCTCGATCTACTATCTCTATTATATTATGACAGACCAGCAAGATCTACTGTCTCTATATTATGACAGACCAGCTAGATCTACTGTCTCTATATTATGACAAACCAGCTAGATCTACTGTCTGTATGTTTCAATTTTATTATGACAGACCAGCTAGATCTACGTTCTCTATTGTATTATGACAGACCAGCTAGATCTACTGTCCTTAATGTATTATGACAGACCAGCTAGATCTACTGTCTCTATTATATTATGACAGACCAGCTAGATCTACTGTCTCTACTATATTATGGCAGACCAGCTAGATCTGCTGTCTCTATTATAATTTGACAGACCAGCTATATCTACTGTCTGTATGTTTCATTTTTATTATGACAGACCAGCTAGATCTACTGTCTCTATTATATTATGACAGACCAGCTAGATCTACTGTCTCTATTATAATATGACAGACCAGCTAGATCTACTGTAGCTATTAAATTATGACTGACCAGCTAGATCTACTGTCTATATTGTACTATGATTGACCAGCTAAATCTACTGTCCTTATTGTGCTATGACAGACCAGCCAGATCTGTCTCTATTATATTATGACAGACCAGCTAGATCTACTGTTTGTATTATAATATGACAGACCAGCTAGATCGACTGTCTCTATTATATTATGACAGATCAGCTAGATCTACTGTCCTTAATGTATTATGACAGACCAGCTAGATCTACTGTCTGTTTGTTTCAGTTTTATTATGACAGACCAGCTAGATCTACTGTCTCTATTGTATTATGACAGACGAGCTCGGTCTACTATCTCTATTATATTATGACAGACCAGCGAGATCTACTGTCACTATTATATTAAGACAGACCAGCTAGATCTACTGTCTCTATTCTATTCTGACAGACCAGCGAGATCTACTGTCACTATTATATTATGACAGACCAGCTAGATCTACTGTCCTTATTGTACTATGACAGACCAGCAGGATCTACTGTCTCTATTATAATATGACAGACCAGCTAGATCTACTGTCTCTATTATATTATGACAGACCAGCTAGATCTACTGTCTCTATATCATGACAGACCAGCTAGATCTATTGTCTCTATTATATTATGACAGACCAGCTAGATCTACTGTCTCTATTACATTATGACAGACCAGCTAGATCGACTGTCTCTATTACATTAAGACAGACCAGCTAGATCTACTGTCTCTATTATATTATGACAGACCAGCTAGATCTACTGTCTCTATTATATTATGACAGACCAGCTAGATCTACTGTCTCTATTGTACTATGACACACCAGCTAAATCTACTGTCCTTATTGTACTATGACAGACCAGCCAGATCTACTGTCTCTATTATATTATGACAGACCAGCCAGATCTACTGTCTCTATTATATTATGACAGACCAGCTAGATATACTGTCTCTATTATATTATGACAGACCAGCTAGATCTACTGTTTGTATTATAATATGACAGACCAGCTAGATCGACTGTCTCTATTATATAATGACAGACCAGCTAGATCTACTGTCTCTATTATATTATGACAGACCAGCTAGATCTACTGTTTGTATTATAATATGACAGACCAGCTAGATCGACTGTCTCTATTATATAATGACAGACCAGCTAGATCTACTGTCCTTAATGTATTATGACAGACGAGCTCGATCTACTATCTCTATTATAATATGACAGACCAGCTAGATCTACTGTCTCTATTATATTATGACAGACCAGCTAGAGCTAGTGTCTCTATTGTATTATGATAGAGTATCTAGATCTACTGTCTCTATTATATTAAGACAGACCAGCTAGATCTACTGTCTCTATTATATTAAGACAGACCAGCTAGATCTACTGTCTCTATTCTATTCTGACAGACCAGCGAGATCTACTGTCACTATTATATTATGACAGACCAGCTAGATCTACTGTCCTTATTGTACTATGACAGACCAGCAGGATCTACTGTCTCTATTATAATATGACAGACCAGCTAGATCTACTGTCTCTATTATATTATGACAGACCAGCTAGATCTACTGTCTCTATATCATGACAGACCAGCTAGATCTATTGTCTCTATTATATTATGACAGACCAGCTAGATCTACTGTCTCTATTACATTATGACAGACCAGCTAGATCGACTGTCTCTATTACATTAAGACAGACCAGCTAGATCTACTGTCTCTATTATATTATGACAGACCAGCTAGATCTACTGTCTCTATTATATTATGACAGACCAGCTAGATCTGCTGTCTCTATTATAATTTGACAGACCAGCTAGGTCTACTGTCTGTATGTTTCAATTTTATTATGACAGACCAGCTAGATCTACTGTCCTTAATGTATTATGACAGACCAGCTAGATCTACTGTCTCTATTATATTATGACAGACCAGCTAGATCTACTGTCTCTACTATATTATGGCAGACCAGCTAGATCTGCTGTCTCTATTATAATTTGACAGACCAGCTAGGTCTACTGTCTGTATGTTTCAATTGTATTATGACAGACCAGCTAGATCTACTGTCTCTATTGTATTATGACAGACGAGCTCGATCTACTGTCTCTATTATATTATGACAGACCAGCTAGATCTACTGTCTCTATTATAATATGAAAGACCATCTAGATCTACTGTCTCTATTGTCTTATGACAGACCAGCTAGATCCACTGTCTCTATTTTTTTTATGACAGACCGGCTAGATCTACTCTCTCTATTATAATATGACACACCCGCTAGATCTACTTTCTCTACTATATTATGACAGACCAGCTAGATCTACTGTCCTTAATGTATTATGACAGACCAGCTAGATCTACAGTCTCTATTATAATATGACAGACCAGCTAGATCTACAGTCTCTATTATATTATGACAGACCAGCTAGATCTACTGTCTATTATACTATGACAGACCAGCTAGATCTACTGTAGCTATTAAATTACGACAGACCAGCTAGATCTACTGTCTCTATTATAATATGACAGACCAGCTAGATCTACTGTCTCTATTCTATTCTGACAGACCAGCGAGATCTACTGTCGCTATTATATTATGACAGACCAGCTAGATCTACTGTCCTTATTGTACAATGACAGACCAGCCAGATCTACTGTCTCTATTATAATATGACAGACCAGCTAGATCTACTGTCTCTATTATATTATGACAGACCAGCTAGATCTACTGTCTCTATTATATTATGACAGACCAGCTAGATCTACTGTCTCTATTATATTATGTCAGACCAGCTAGATCTACTGTCTCTGTTATAGTATGACAGACCAGCTAGATCTACTGTCTCTATTATATTATGACAGACCAGCTAGATCTACTGTTTGTATTATAATATGACAGACCAGCTAGATCTACTGTCTCTATTACATTATGACAGACCAGCTAGATCTACTGTCTGTATGTTTCAGTTTTATTATGGCAGACCAGCTAGATCTACTGTCTCTATTGTATTATGACAGACAAGCTCGATCTACTATTCCATTATATTATGACAGACCAGCTAGATCTACTGTCTCTATTATATTATGACAGACCAGCTAGATCTACTGTCTCTATTATATTATGACACACCAGCTAGATCTACTGTCTCTATTATATTATGTCAGACCAGCTAGATCTACTGTCTCTGTTATAGTATGACAGACCAGCTAGATCTACTGTCTCTATTATATTATGACAGACCAGCTAGATCTACTGTTTGTATTATAATATGACAGACCAGCTAGATCGACTGTCTCTATATTATGACACACCAGCTAGATCTTCTGTCCTTAATGTATTATGACAGACGAGCTCGATCTACTATCTCTATTATATTATGACAGACCAGCAAGATCTACTGTCTCTATATTATGACAGACCAACTAGATCTACTGTCTCTATATTATGACAAACCAGCTAGATCTACTGTCTGTATGTTTCAATTTTATTATGACAGACCAGCTAGATCTACTGTCTCTATTGTATTATGACAGACAAGCTCGATCTACTATTCCATTATATTATGACAGACCAGCTAGATCTACGTTCTCTATTGTATTATGACAGACCAGCTAGATCTACTGTCCTTAATGTATTATGACAGACCAGCTAGATCTACTGTCTCTATTATATTATGGCAGACCAGCTAGATCTGCTGTCTCTATTATAATTTGACAGACCAGCTAGATCTACTGTCTGTATGTTTCAGTTTTATTATGACAGACCAGCTAGATCTACTGTCTCTATTGTATTATGACAGACGAGCTCGATCTACTGTCTCTATTATATTATGACAGACCAGCTAGATCTACTGTCTCTATTATAATATGACAGACCAGCTAGATCGACTGTCTCTATTATATTATGACAGACCAGCTAGATCTACTGTCTCTATTATATTATGACAGACCAGCTAGATCTACTGTCTATTATACTATCACAGACCAGCTAGATCTACTGTAGCTATTATATTATGACAGACCAGCTAGATCTACTGTCTCTATTATATTATGACAGACCAGCTAGATCTACTGTCTCTATAATATTATGACAGACCAGCTAGATCTACTGTCTCTATTATATTATGACAGACCAGCTAGATCTACTGTCTCTATTATATTATGACAGACCAGCTAGATCTACTGTCCTTAATGTATTATGATAGACCAGCTAGATCTACTGTCTCTATTATAATATGACAGACCAGCTAGATCTACTGTCTCTATTATATTATGACAGACCAGCCAGATCTACTGTCTCTATTATAATATGACAGACCAGCTAGATCTACTGTCTCTATTATATTATGACAGACCAGCTAGATCTACTGTCTCTATTATATTATGACAGACCAGCTAGATCTACTGTCCTTAATGTATTATGACAGACCGGCTAGATCTACTGTCTCTATTATATTATGACAGACCAGCTAGATCTACTGTCTCTATTATATTATGACAGACCAGCTAGATCTACTGTCTCTATTATATTATGACAGACCAGCTAGATCTACTGTCTCTATTATATTATGAAACACCCGCTAGATCTACTGTCTCTACTATATTATGACAGACCAGCTAGATCTACTGTCCTTAGTGTATTATGACAGAACAGCCAGATCTCCTGTCTCTATTATATTATGACAGACCGGCTAAATCTACTGTCTATATTATAATATGACAGACCAGCTAGATCTACTGTCTATTATACTATGACAGACCAGCTAGATCTACTGTAGCTATTATATTATGACAGACCAGCTAGATCTACTGTCTGTATGTTTCTATTGTATTATGACAGACCATCTAGATCTACTGTCTCTATTATATTATGACAGACCAGCTAGATCTACTGTCTGTATGTTTCTATTATATTATGAGACCATCTAGATCTACTGTCTCTATTCTATTCTGACAGACCAGCAAGATCTACTGTCGCTTATATATTATGATAGACCAGCTAGATCTACTGTCTCTATTATATTATGACAGACCATCTAGATCTACTGTCTCTATTATATTATGACAGACCAGCTAGATCTACTGTCTCTATTATATTATGACAGACCAGCTAGATCTACTGTCTCTATTATATTATGACAGACCAGCTAGATCTACTGTCTCTATATTATGACAGACCAGCTAGATCTACTGTCTCTATTATATTATGACAGACCAGCTAGATCTACTGTCCTTAATGTATTATGACAGACCAGCTAGATCTACTGTCTCAATTATATTATGACAGACCAGCTAGATCTACTGTCTCTACTATATTATGGCAGACCAGCTAGATCTGCTGTCTCTATTATAATTTGACAGACCAGCTAGATCTACTGTCTGTATGTTTCAATTTTATTATGACAGACCAACTAGATCTACTGTCTCTATATTATGACAGACCAGCTAGATCTACTGTCTCTATTATATTATGACAGACCAGCTAGATCTACTGTCCTTAATGTATTATGACAGACCAGCTAGATCTACTGTCTCAATTATATTATGACAGACCAGCTAGATCTACTGTCTCTACTATATTATGGCAGACCAGCTAGATCTGCTGTCTCTATTATAATTTGACAGACCAGCTAGATCTACTGTCTGTATGTTTCAATTTTATTATGACAGACCAACTAGATCTACTGTCTCTATTGTATTATGACAGAGCATCTAGATCTACTGTCTCTACTATATTATGACAGACCAGCTAGATCTACTGTCCTTAGTGTATTATGACAGACCAGCCAGATCTCCTGTCTCTATTAGATTATGACAGACCAGCTAGATCTACTGTCTGTATGTTTCTATATTATGACAGACCATCTAGATCTACTGTCTCTATTATAATATGACAGACCAGCTAGATCTACTGTCTCTATTATATTATGACAGACCAGCTAGAGCTAGTGTCTCTATTGTATTATGATAGAGTATCTAGATCTACTGTCTCTATTATATTAAGACAGAACAGCTAGATCTACTGTCTCTATTATATTAAGACAGACCAGCTAGATCTACTGTCTCTATTCTATTCTGACAGACCAGCGAGATCTACTGTCACTATTATATTATGACAGACCAGCTAGATCTACTGTCCTTATTGTACTATGACAGACCAGCAGGATCTACTGTCTCTATTATAATATGACAGACCAGCTAGATCTACTGTCTCTATTATATTATGACAGACCAGCTAGATCTACTGTCTCTATTATATCATGACAGACCAGCTAGATCTATTGTCTCTATTATATTATGACAGACCAGCTAGATCTACTGTCTCTATTATATTATGACAGACCAGCTAGATCGACTGTCTCTATTACATTAAGACAGACCAGCTAGATCTACTGTCTCTATTATATTATGACAGACCAGCTAGATCTACTGTCTCTATTATATTATGACACACCAGCTAGATCTACTGTCTCTACTATATTATGGCAGACCAGCTAGATCTGCTGTCTCTATTATAATTTGACAGACCAGCTAGATCTACTGTCCTTAATGTATTATGACAGACCAGCTAGATCTACTGTCTCTATTATATTATGACAGACCAGCTAGATCTTCTGTCTCTACTATATTATGGCAGACCAGCTAGATCTGCTGTCTCTATTATAATTTGACAGACCAGCTAGGTCTACTGTCTGTATGTTTCAATTGTATTATGACAGACCAGCTAGATCTACTGTCTCTATTGTATTATGACAGACGAGCTCGATCTACTGTCTCTATTATATTATGACAGACCAGCTAGATCTACTGTCTCTATTATAATATGAAAGACCATCTAGATCTACTGTCTCTATTGTCTTATGACAGACCAGCTAGATCCACTGTCTCTATTTTTTTATGACAGACGAGCTCGATCTACTGTCTCTATTATATTATGACAGACCAGCTAGATCTACTTTCTCTACTATATTATGACAGACCAGCTAGATCTACTGTCCTTAATGTATTATGACAGACCAGCTAGATCTACAGTCTCTATTATATTATGACAGACCAGCTAGATCTACTGTCTATTATACTATGACAGACCAGCTAGATCTACTGTAGCTATTAAATTATGACAGACCAGCTAGATCTACTGTCTCTATTATAATATGACAGACCAGCTAGATCTACTGTCTCTATTCTATTCTGACAGACCAGCGAGATCTACTGTCGCTATTATATTATGACAGACCAGCTAGATCTACTGTCCTTATTGTACAATGACAGACCAGCCAGATCTACTGTCTCTATTATAATATGACAGACCAGCTAGATCTACTGTCTCTATTATATTATGACAGACCAGCTAGATCTACTGTCTCTATTATATTATGACAGACCAGCTAGATCTACTGTCTCTATTATATTATGTCAGACCAGCTAGATCTACTGTCTCTGTTATAGTATGACAGACCAGCTAGATCTACTGTCTCTATTATATTATGACAGACCAGCTAGATCTACTGTCTCTATTACATTATGACAGACCAGCTAGATCTACTGTCTGTATGTTTCAGTTTTATTATGGCAGACCAGCTAGATCTACTGTCTCTATTGTATTATGACAGACAAGCTCGATCTACTATTCCATTATATTATGACAGACCAGCTAGATCTACTGTCTCTATTGTACTATGACAGACCAGCCAGATCTACTGTCTCTATTATATTATGACAGACCAGCTAGATCTACTGTCTCTATTATATTATGACAGACCAGCTAGATCTACTGTTTGTATTATAATATGACAGACCAGCTAGATCGACTGTCTCTATATTATGACACAACAGCTAGATCTACTGTCTCTATTGTATTATGACAGACAAGCTCGATCTACTATTCCATTATATTATGACAGACCAGCTAGATCTACTGTCTCTATTGTACTATGACAGACCAGCCAGATCTACTGTAACTATTATATTATGACAGACCAGCCAGATCTACTGTCTCTATTATATTATGACAGACCAGCTAGATCTACTGTCTCTATTATATTATGACAGACCAGCTAGATCTACTGTTTGTATTATAATATGACAGACCAGCTAGATCTACTGTCTGTATGTTTCAGTTTTATTATGACAGACCAGCTAGATCTACTGTCTCTATTGTATTATGACAGACGAGCTCGATCTACTGTCTCTATTGTATTATGACAGACGAGCTCGATCTACTGTCTCTATTATATTATGACAGACCAGCTAGATCTACTGTCTCTATTATAATATGACAGACCAGCTAGATCTACTGTAGCTATTAAATTATGACTGACCAGCTAGATCTACTGTCTATATTGTACTATGATTGACCAGCTAAATCTACTGTCCTTATTGTGCTATGACAGACCAGCCAGATCTTTCTCTATTATATTATGACAGACCAGCTAGATCGACTGTCTCTATTATATTATGACAGACCAGCTAGATCTACTGTCCTTAATGTATTATGACAGACAAGCTAGATCTACTGTCTGTTTGTTTCAGTTTTATTATGACAGACCAGCTAGATCTACTGTCTCTATTGTATTATGACAGACGAGCTCGGTCTACTATCTCTATTATATTATGACAGACCAGCTAGATCTACTGTCTCTATTGTACTATGACACACCAGCTAAATCTACTGTCCTTATTGTACTATGACAGACCAGCCAGATCTACTGTCTCTATTATATTATGACAGACCAGCCAGATCTACTGTCTCTATTATATTATGACAGACCAGCTAGATCTACTGTCTCTATTATATTATGACAGACCAGCTAGATCTACTGTTTGTATTATAATATGACAGACCAGCTAGATCGACTGTCTCTATTATATAATGACAGACCAGCTAGATCTACTGTCTCTATTATATTATGACAGACCAGCTAGATCTACTGTTTGTCTTATAATATGACAGACCAGCTAGATCGACTGTCTCTATTATATAATGACAGACCAGCTAGATCTACTGTCCTTAATGTATTATGACAGACGAGCTCGATCTACTATCTCTATTATAATATGACAGACCAGCTAGATCTACTGTCTCTATTATATTATGACAGACCAGCTAGAGCTAGTGTCTCTATTGTATTATGATAGAGTATCTAGATCTACTGTCTCTATTATATTAAGACAGACCAGCTAGATCTACTGTCTCTATTATATTAAGACAGACCAGCTAGATCTACTGTCTCTATTCTATTCTGACAGACCAGCGAGATCTACTGTCACTATTATATTATGACAGACCAGCTAGATCTACTGTCCTTATTGTACTATGACAGACCAGCAGGATCTACTGTCTCTATTATAATATGACAGACCAGCTAGATCTACTGTCTCTATTATATTATGACAGACCAGCTAGATCTACTGTCTCTATTATATCATGACAGACCAGCTAGATCTATTGTCTCTATTATATTATGACAGACCAGCCAGATCTACTGTCTCTATTATATTATGACAGACCAGCTAGATCGACTGTCTCTATTACATTAAGACAGACCAGCTAGATCTACTGTCTCTATTATATTATGACAGACCAGCTAGATCTACTGTCTCTACTATATTATGGCAGACCAGCTAGATCTGCTGTCTCTATTATAATTTGACAGACCAGCTAGGTCTACTGTCTGTATGTTTCAATTGTATTATGACAGACGAGCTCGATCTACTGTCTCTATTATATTATGACAGACCAGCTAGATCTACTGTCTCTATTATAATATGAAAGACCATCTAGATCTACTGTCTCTATTGTCTTATGACAGACCAGCTAGATCCACTGTCTCTATTTTTTTATGACAGACCGGCTAGATCTACTTTCTCTACTATATTATGACAGACCAGCTAGATCTACTGTCCTTAATGTATTATGACAGACCAGCTAGATCTACAGTCTCTATTATAATATGACAGACCAGCTAGATCTACTTTCTCTACTATATTATGACAGACCAGCTAGATCTACTGTCCTTAATGTATTATGACAGACCAGCTAGATCTACAGTCTCTATTATAATATGACAGACCAGCTAGATCTACAGTCTCTATTATATTATGACAGACCAGCTAGATCTACTGTCTATTATACTATGACAGACCAGCTAGATCTACTGTAGCTATTAAATTATGACAGACCAGCTAGATCTACTGTCTCTATTATAATATGACAGACCAGCTAGATCTACTGTCTCTATTCTATTCTGACAGACCAGCGAGATCTACTGTCGCTATTATATTATGACAGACCAGCTAGATCTACTGTCCTTATTGTACAATGACAGACCAGCCAGATCTACTGTCTCTATTATAATATGACAGACCAGCTAGATCTACTGTCTCTATTATATTATGACAGACCAGCTAGATCTACTGTCTCTATTATATTATGACAGACCAGCTAGATCTACTGTCTCTATTATATTATGTCAGACCAGCTAGATCTACTGTCTCTATTATAGTATGACAGACCAGCTAGATCTACTGTCTCTATTATATTATGACAGACCAGCTAGATCTACTGTTTGTATTATAATATGACAGACCAGCTAGATCTACTGTCTCTATTACATTATGACAGACCAGCTAGATCTACTGTCTGTATGTTTCAGTTTTATTATGGCAGACCAGCTAGATCTACTGTCTCTATTGTATTATGACAGACAAGCTCGATCTACTATTCCATTATATTATGACAGACCAGCTAGATCTACTGTCTCTATTGTACTATGACAGACCAGCCAGATCTACTGTCTCCATTATATTATGACAGACCAGCCAGATCTACTGTCTCTATTATATTATGACAGACCAGCTAGATCTACTGTCTCTATTATATTATGACAGACCAGCTAGATCTACTGTTTGTATTATAATATGACAGACCAGCTAGATCGACTGTCCTTAATGTATTATGACAGACGAGCTCGATCTACTATCTCTATTATATTATGACAGACCAGCAAGATCTACTGTCTCTATATTATGACAGACCAGCTAGATCTACTGTCTCTATATTATGACAAACCAGCTAGATCTACTGTCTGTATGTTTCAATTTTATTATGACAGACCAGCTAGATCTACGTTCTCTATTGTATTATGACAGACCAGCTAGATCTACTGTCCTTAATGTATTATGACAGACCAGCTAGATCTACTGTCTCTATTATATTATGACAGACCAGCTAGATCTACTGTCTCTACTATATTATGGCAGACCAGCTAGATCTGCTGTCTCTATTATAATTTGACAGACCAGCTAGATCTACTGTCTGTATGTTTCAGTTTTATTATGACAGACCAGCTAGATCTACTGTCTCTATTGTATTATGACAGACGAGCTCGATCTACTGTCTCTATTATATTATGACAGACCAGCTAGATCTACTGTCTCTATTATAATATGACAGACCAGCTAGATCTACTGTAGCTATTAAATTATGACTGACCAGCTAGATCTACTGTCTGTATGTTTCTATATTATGACAGACCATCTAGATCTACTGTCTCTATTATAATATGACAGACCAGCTAGATCTAACTGTCTCTATTATATTATGACAGACCAGCTAGATCTACTGTCTATATTGTACTATGATTGACCAGCTAAATCTACTGTCCTTATTGTGCTATGACAGACCAGCCAGATCTGTCTCTATTATATTATGACAGACCAGCTAGATCTACTGTTTGTATTATAATATGACAGACCAGCTAGATCGACTGTCTCTATTATATTATGACAGACCAGCTAGATCTACTGTCCTTAATGTATTATGACAGACCAGCTAGATCTACTGTCTGTTTGTTTCAGTTTTATTATGACAGACCAGCTAGATCTACTGTCTCTATTGTATTATGACAGACGAGCTCGGTCTACTATCTCTATTATATTATGACAGACCAGCTAGATCTATCTGTCTCTATTATATTATGACAGACCAGCCAGATCTACTGTCTCTATTGTACTATTACACACCAGCTAAATCTACTGTCCTTATTGTACTATGACAGACCAGCCAGATCTACTGTCTCTATTATATTATGACAGACCAGCCAGATCTACTGTCTCTATTATATTATGACAGACCAGCTAGATCTACTGTCTCTATTATATTATGACAGACAAGCTAGATCTACTGTTTGTATTATAATATGACAGACCAGCAAGATCGACTGTCTCTATTATATAATGACAGACCAGCTAGATCTACTGTCTCTATTATATTATGACACACCAGCTAGATCTACTGTTTGTATTATAATATGACAGACCAGCTAGATCGACTGTCTCTATTATATAATGACAGACCAGCTAGATCTACTGTCTCTATTATATTATGACAGACCAGCTAGATCTACTGTTTGTATTATAATATGACAGACCAGCTCGATCTACTATCTCTATTATATTATGACAGACCAGCTAGATCTACTGTCCTTATTGTACTATGACAGACCAGCAGGATCTACTGTCTCTATTATAATATGACAGACCAGCTAGATCTACTGTCTCTATTATATTATGACAGACCAGCTAGATCTACTGTCTCTATTATATCATGACAGACCAGCTAGATCTATTGTCTCTATTATATTATGACAGACCAGCTAGATCTACTGTCTCTATTATATTATGACAGACCAGCTAGATCTACTGTCTCTACTATATTATGGCAGACCAGCTAGATCTGCTGTCTCTATTATAATTTGACAGACCAGCTAGGTCTACTGTCTGTATGTTTCAATTGTATTATGACAGACGAGCTCGATCTACTGTCTCTATTATATTATGACAGACCAGCTAGATCTACTGTCTCTATTATAATATGAAAGACCATCTAGATCTACTGTCTCTATTGTCTTATGACAGACCAGCTAGATCCACTGTCTCTATTTTTTTATGACAGACCGGCTAGATCTACTTTCTCTACTATATTATGACAGACCAGCTAGATCTACTGTCCTTAATGTATTATGACAGACCAGCTAGATCTACAGTCTCTATTATAATATGACAGACCAGCTAGATCTACTTTCTCTACTATATTATGACAGACCAGCTAGATCTACTGTCCTTAATGTATTATGACAGACCAGCTAGATCTACAGTCTCTATTATAATATGACAGACCAGCTAGATCTACAGTCTCTATTATATTATGACAGACCAGCTAGATCTACTGTCTATTATACTATGACAGACCAGCTAGATCTACTGTAGCTATTAAATTATGACAGACCAGCTAGATCTACTGTCTCTATTATAATATGACAGACCAGCTAGATCTACTGTCTCTATTCTATTCTGACAGACCAGCGAGATCTACTGTCGCTATTATATTATGACAGACCAGCTAGATCTACTGTCCTTATTGTACAATGACAGACCAGCCAGATCTACTGTCTCTATTATAATATGACAGACCAGCTAGATCTACTGTCTCTATTATATTATGACAGACCAGCTAGATCTACTGTCTCTATTATATTATGACAGACCAGCTAGATCTACTGTCTCTATTATATTATGTCAGACCAGCTAGATCTACTGTCTCTATTATAGTATGACAGACCAGCTAGATCTACTGTCTCTATTATATTATGACAGACCAGCTAGATCTACTGTCCTTAGTGTATTATGACAGACCAGCCAGAAATCCTGTCTCTATTAGATTATGACCAGCTAGATCTACTGTCTGTATGTTTCTATATTATGACAGACCAGCTAGATCTACTGTCTCTATTATATTAAGACAGACGAGCTAGATCTACTGTCTCTATTATATTAAGACAGACCAGCTAGATCTACTGTCTCTATTCTATTCTGACAGACCAGCGAGATCTACTGTCACTATTATATTATGACAGACCAGCTAGATATACTGTCCTTATTGTACTATGACAGACCAGCTAGATCTACTGTCTCTATTATATTATGACAGACCAGCTAGATCTACTGTCTCTATGATATTATGACAGACCAGCTAGATCGACTGTCTCTATTACATTAAGACAGACCAGCTAGATCTACTGTCTCTATGTTTTTCTGCAAAGGGACCAGTACGACTGATCCGTGTAAAGGAAAGAATGAATAGGGCCATGTATCGTGAGATTTTGAGTGAAAACCTGTTTGAGGTTGTGGACAGGTGTCTTTTATTCTGATAACAAGTTCAAACAGGTGCCACTAACCACGGATACCAACGGATACCAGCATTGAAGATGAAACATGGTTGGGTCTTTCAGCATGACAATGATCCCAAACACACCGCCCGGGCAACGAAGGAGTGGCTTCGTAAGAAGCATGTCAAGGTCCTGGAGTGGCCTAGCCAGTCTCCAGATCTCAACCCCATAGAAAATCTTTGGAGGGAGTTGAAAGTCCGTGTTGCCCAGCATCAGCCCCAAAACATCACTGCTCTAGAGGAGATCTGCATGGAGGAATGGGCTAAAATACCAGCAACAGCGTGTGAAAACCTTGTGAAGACTTACAGAAAACGTTTGACCTCTGTCATTGCCAACAAAGGGTATATAACAAAGTATTGAGAAACTTTTGTTATTGACCAAATACTTATTTTTCCACCATAATTTGCAAATAAATTCATTAAAAATCCTACAATGTGACTTTCTGGATTTTTTTTCTCATTTTGTCTGTCATAGTTGAAGTGTACCTATGATGAATATTACAGGCCTCAACTTTTTAAGTGGGAGAACTTGCACAATTGGTGGCTGACTAAATACATTTTTGCCCCACTGTATATTGATTGCAATTGTTCCCGAATGAGTGAGCGTTCATGTGCAAAGGATTAGCATTTCAATTGTTATAATAATCAACTCTAGTTACTTCTCGGCTGACCCCTCTCCCCCTTTTGTCCACCAAGCCGCGATGCCGGTTTAGCCCACTAGGGCACATTCTCCCATTTCTTGTAACCATATTTACTTTGTGTGTGCACTTCTGTGATTGTTTAGTTAGTTAATAAATAAATTATATAAGACAACTGATGTATGGATGACTCATAGTGAAGACTGGGTTTGTGCAGATAACCAACAATTTACGACGTTTGGAATGAGACTAACGTGAGGTAAAGTAAATAATTAATTAATCAGAAGACTATTGATCAGATATGAAAATATCTGAAAGGTTATATTAGGAAATTATAACTTTGTAATCTGAATATTTTCCTTGGTGCCCCGACTTCCTATTTAATTAAAGTTACATGATTAATCAGTTTAATCGCGTAATACTAATTACAGAGAATCTTTGATAACTAAGTCTTATTTTAATGATGTTAAAGACATGACAACATTATATTAAGTGGCATTGTTTAAAGTGGCTAGTGATACATGTATTACATAAAGATGGCAAGATGCAGTAGATGGTATAGAGTACAGTATATACATATGAGATGAGTAATGTAGGGTATGTAAACATTATATTAAGTGGCATTGTTTAAAGTGGCTCGTTTAAATTTTTTTACATGTATGGCAGCAGCCACTCAATGTTAGTGGTGGCTGTTTAATAACCTGTTGAGTGTAGGGGGCAGTATTTTGATTTTTGGATGAAAAAAATACCCAAATTTAACTGCCTATTTCTCAGGCCCAGAATCTAGAATATGCATATAATTGTCAGATTAGAATGGAAAACACTATAACGTTTCCAAAACTGTCAAACTATTGTCTGTGAGTATAACAGAACTGATATTGCAGGTGAAAACCTGAGGAAAATTCAACCAGGAAGTGGCCTCTATTTTGGAAGCTCCATGTTCCATTGAATGCCTTCCCTCCATTTTAAGGGATATCAACCAGATTCCTTTTCCTATGGTTTTCCCATGTTGTGAACCGTCTTTAGACATAGTTTCAGCCTTTTATTTTGAAAAATGAGCGAGAAAGATCACATCGCGTCAGTGTATATCCTCAGAATTTTGCTTGCGCAACAGTTTTGAGCAGCCATTGTCTCTCTCTCCTATTGACGAAGCTACAGTATATTATCAATGATATATTGAAAAAACAGCCTGAGGCTTGATTATAAAAAACTTTGACATGTTTCTGTGGACATTACGGATACTATTTGGAAATGTCGTGAGCGTTCGCGCCTGTGGATTTCTGAACATAACGTGCCAAACAAATGGAGGTATTTTGGATATAAAAATAATCTTTATGGAACAAAAGGAACATTTAATATTTATTGTGTAACTGGGAGTCTCGTGGGTGCAAACATCCGAAGATCAAAGGTAAGCGATTTAATTTGTTGCTTTTCTGACTTTCGTGACCAATCTACTTGGCGGCTAGCTGTTTGTAATATTTTGACTACTGAGGGAGATGTTCTTACATAAACGCTTGGATAGCTTTCGCCGAAAAGCTTTATTGAAATCTGACATGCCAGGTGGATTAACAACAAGCTAAGCTGTGTTTTGCTATATTGCACTTGTGATTTCATGAAAATTAAATATTTTTAGTAATTTAATTTGAAGTTGGCGCTCTGCAATCCAGCTGATGTTGACGTAAATGATCCCGCTAACGGGATGGGTGCACCAAGAAGTTTTAACAGTCTGATGGCCTTGAGATATAAGCTGTTTTTCAGTCTCTCAGTCCCAGCTTTGATGCACCTGTACTGACTTCACCTTCTGGATGATAGCGGGGTGCACAGGCAGTGGCTTGGGTGGTTGTTGTCCTTGATGATCTTTATGGCCTTCCTGTGACATCGGGTGGTGTAGGTGTCCTGGAGGGCAGGTAGTTTGCCCCCGGTGATGCATTGTGCAGACCTCACTACCCTCTGGAGAGCCTTGCGGCTGTGGGCGGAGCAGTTGCCGTACCAGGCGGTGATACAGCCCGACAGGATGCTCTCGATTGTGCATCTGTAAAAGTTTGAGTGCTTTTGGTGACGAGCCAAATTACTTCAGCCTCCTGAGGTTGAAGAGGCGCTGCTGCGCCGCCTTCCCCACGCAGTCTGTGTGGGTGGACCAATTCAGGTTGTCCGTGATGTGTACGCCGAGGAACTTAAAACATTCTACCCTCTCCACTACTGTCCCGTCGATGTGGATAGGGGGGTGCTCCCTCTTTCCTGAAGTCCACAATCATCTCCTTTGTTTTTTTGACGTTGAGTGTGAGGTTATTTTCCTGACACCACACTCCGAGGGCCTCCTCCTTTTAGGCCGTCTCGTCGTTGTTGGTAATCAAGCCTACCACTGTCATGTCATCTGCAAACTTGATGATTGAGTTGGAGGCGTGCATGGCCACGCAGTCGTGGGTGAATTAGGAGTAAAGGAGAGGGCTCAGAACGCACTCTTGTGGGGCCCCTGTGTTGAGGATCAGCGGGGTGGAGATGTTGTTACCTACCCTCAGCACCTGGGGGCGGCCCATCAGGAAGTCCAGTACCCAGTTGCACAAGGCGGGGTTGAGACCCAGGGTCTCGAGCTTGATGACGAGTTTGTAGGGTACTATGGTGTTAAATGCTGAGCTGTAGTTGATGAACAGCATTCTCACAAAGGTATTCCTCTTGTCCAGATGGGTTAGGGCAGTGTGGTTGCGATTACATCATCTGTGGACCAATTGGGGCGGTAAGCAAATTGGAGTGGGTCTAGGGTGTCAGGTAGGGTGGAGGTGATATGGTCCTTGACTAGTCTCTCAAAGCACTTCATGATGAGGGAAGTGAGTGCTACGGGGCGGTAGTCGTTTAGCGCAGTTAGCTTTCTTGGGAACAGGAACAATGGTGGCCCTCTTGAAGCATGTGGGAACAGCAGACTGGGATAAGGATTGATTGAATATGTCTGTAAACACACCAGCCAGCTGGTCTGAGCATGCTCTGAGGACGCGGCTGGGGATGCCGTCTGGGCCTGCAGCCTTGAGAGGGTTAACACGTTTAAATGTTTTACTCACGTTGGCTGCAGTGAAGGAGAGTCCGCAGGTTTTGGTAGCGGGCCGTGTCAGTGGCACTGTATTGTCCTCAAAGCGAGCAAAGAAGTTGTTTAGTCTGTCTGGGAGCAAGACATCCAGGTCCGCGACGAGGCTGGTGTTCTTTTTGTAATCGGTGATTAACTGTAGACCCTGCCACATACCTCGTGTCTGAGCCATTGAATTGTGACTCTTCGTCTCTATACTGACGCTTAGCTTGTTTGATTGCCTTGATGAGGGAATAACTACTTTCTATTCGGTCATGTTTCCGGTCACCTTGCCCTTGTTAAAAGCAGTGGTTCGCGCGAATGCTGCCATCTAAATAAAGACACCTTGGTCTCAGTACTGACTCTCTGTCTAAATAAAGACACCTTGGTCTCAGCACTGACTCCCTGTCTAAATATAGACACCTTGGTCTCAGCATTGACTCCCTGTCTAAATAAAGACATCTTGGTCTCGGCATTGACTCCCTGTCTAAATAAAGACATCTTGGTCTCGGCATTGACTCCCTGTCTAAATAAAGACACCTTGGTCTCGGCATTGACTCCCTGTCTAAATAAATAGACCTTGGTCTCAGCATTGACTCCCTGTCTAAATAAATAGACCTTGGTCTCAGCATTGACTCCCTGTCTAAATAAATAGACCTTGGTCTCAGCATTGACTCCCTGTCTAAATAAATAGACCTTGGTCTCAGCATTGACTCCCTGTCTAAATAAAGACACCTTATTACTGCATTGTCAGAACTATAAACACAAGAATTTCACTACACTCGCATTAACATCTGCTTACTATGTGTTTGTGACAAATAACATTTGGTCTCAGCATCGACTCTGTCAAAATAAAGGAAACATGTTTTTTTCAAATATTTGCGGTTTTAGGCTGTATATTTCTGTATATGCACTCTGTGACAATTGCTGATGTAGAAGGGCTTTATAAATAAATACATTTGTTTGATTGATTCCAAAGCAAAGCTTTTTCGATCCCTACCTCACTTCCACTCAACTCCCGGTCCATATTTAGTTGTCATTACTGCAAGCAATCAGGGTTCTTGGTTTGTGTTGGACACATTAGAGAGCTTCCTTCCCTCCATCCCACTCACCTCTCTGGTCCAGGCTGCTCCATATACAGGCCTAGCTAGTCATGACTGTGAGCAGTGTGTCTGTGTGTGTTGGTGAACAGGGAAACTGCTGGACAGTACACAGATGATTGGTCTGACACATTCTGTTGATCTAATAAGAAACTTAATGAAAAACAAACCGTGGACTAAAATAAGTTCCAGTACTGGTGCTGTTTATATTTAGTAGCCGGAACTACACCTTTATTCTATCATAGACAGTAGAAAATCTGAGGTACTCTATACTGGTGTGTTCCAGCCCAATTCAACACTGGGTTAGAGAGTACCGGTGTGTTCCGGCCCAATTCAACACTGGGTTAGAGAGTACCTGTTTGTTCCCGCCCAATTCAACACTGGGTTAGAGAGTACCTGTTTGTTCCGACCCAATTCAACACTGGGTTAGAGAGTACCTGTTTGTTCCGGGCCGATTCAACACTGGTTAGAGAGTAAACTGCTCTGAGACTGTAATTAGGGATTAAAGACTAATATATTAGGTGTGTGTTGTGTTGGACAGGGAAGCTGCCATCTGTCGTACAGTACACAGGTAACCCAGGGTCTGACTTACGTTCTGGTTCTGTAACAGGCTACATACACAGTGTATTGTCTACAAGCTACTTCTCAGCCAACCAGTGCAGAGACAAACAACAACCAAGGTGAACAGTAGGTAGCTAGCTAAGATCTTCAGTCAGCAGTCAAACTGTCTAGTAATATACGCCGTGAAAAACAGTAACACTGCACTTAACCTGCTATAAGGTGCTGAAGACTAGTGGAGGCAGGTGAGGGGAGGACGGCTCATAATAATGACCGAAATGGAATGAATTGAGAGGAATGAAACATAGAAACTACGTGTTTGATAAATTCAGACAGTTCTGAATATATGATTGTTTTGGTGTCCAGTCCAGCCATGGTTTGGAGACGTCATGCGTAGTGACAGGCTTTCAGAAAGAGAATTATATAATAAAGTTATAACTCTCAATTTCCGTCGAAGAACCATCACCACTACAGGTACTATTCAACAGCCCAGCCATTGATGTAGTGGTAAAAAGATAGATGGGTAAACACTGATCGGCGTTCGCGGTAAATAAAGTAACGTTCCCTATATTTACAGAGAACAGCATTAATCCTCCAATAAACCACTGAGATCCACCCACCTTATTAAAGACCCACTACAACCAACCACCTTATTAAAGACCCTTCCAACCAACCACCTTATTAAAGACCCCTCCAACCAACCACCTTATTAAAGACCCTCCAACCAACCACCTTATTAAACACCCACTACAACATCCACCTTATTAAACACCCACTACAACCAACCACCTTATTAAACACCCACTACAACCAACCATCTTATTAAACACCCCTCCAACCAACCACCTTATTAAAGACCCTCCAACCAACCACCTTATTAAAGACCCCTCCAACCAAACACCTTATTAAAGACCCTCCAACCAACCACCTTATTAAACACCTACTACAACCAACCACCTTATTAAACACCCACTACAACCAACCATCTTATTAAACACCCCTCCAACCAACCACCTTATTAAAGACCCTCCAACCAACCACCTTATTAAAGACCCCCTCCAACCAACCACCTTATTAAAGACCCTCCAACCAACCACCTTATTAAAGACTCCTCCAACCAACCACCTTATTAAAGACCCTCCAACCAACCAACCAACCAACCACCTTTTTAAAGACCCTCCAACCAACCACCTTATTAAAAACCCCTCCAACCAACCACCTTATTAAAAACCCCTCCAACCAACCACCTTATTAAAAACCCCCTCCAACCAACCACCTTATTAAAGACCCCCTCCAACCAACCACCTTATTAAAGACCCCTCCAACCAACCACCTTATTAAAGACCCCTCCAACCAACCACCTTATTAAAGACACTACAACAACAGCAGTTCTTAAAAAGTCAACTTGTATTGTGCAGACGATAAATAGTGCTTACAAAGGTGCTTTAGACCACGTGTTAAACTCACTTCACGGGTGGCTGTGTCTCTGAAGGTTCTCTCTCCACCCTTGTACTTGATTGATGAATTAAGGTCACTATTTAGGTCTTAATTGAAAGGAAAAAACAAAAACCTGCAGACACTCGGCCCACCGTGGAATGAGCTTGATACCCCTGCTTTAGACAGACATGGTTACCAACAACATTAATAACACTGTCAGCCCATAGAGAGAGATGCCTGGGTGCTGGAGGGGAGACTAGCGTTTAGGGTCGCAAAATCCTGTCACTTTCCCAAAATCCCCAGGTTTTCCAGAAATCCTGGTTAGAGAATCCTGGAATCAGGAGAGAATAAATTAAGCACAAAATCCTGAAACCCTCCAACTGGAATTTTCTGGAATTTTGCAGCCTTTAACTAGCGTTTCTGAAGAGGGGAAAGGGTTCGTTGGTCACATGCACCACATCCTTTGTCTGCCATCGTTCTTTCAGCTTTCAAAGAGTCTGTTATAAAATAAGGAATAAGGTGCCATTTGGGACACATTCCAATGTGTCTCCTCCGTCCTCTAACATGGAGAAACAAGGTGTTGAGGAAAATGTTCAGATGGTCCTCTGAAGGAGATGTGCTGTTTCCTCTGAGCAAGTTGGAGGAGGAACCAGCCTGATCGCTGCCTTCACCATTCTGTCTCACTGCACTTATCCGTCTAGTCTTTATCCAATAGGTGTTTGGAATACATCGGAAAATGACTGATCCAATCAGATTCCTCTCAGAAACAGTGATTGGTTGAAGGTGATGCAATCGCTGATAAGTACGTTTTGAATACTGCCTCTCGTCACAGACATAGGCTCAAACTGAGGAGGAATGTGAGATTGGTGCGTGAAGTGAAATAGAATGGTGACTGCAGCGATCAGGCTGGTTCCTCCAGGTTGGAGGCTCCTCGTAGTTCCTCCTGTGGCTGATCCAAGGATCCAATATGAAACCAGACCCCAAGCACTCACAGTCAACGTTATTTATTTCAGTTTATTCCACAGCAGCAGTCTCAGGGATGTACTCTTTCATCCTTTAGCCTTCTTCGTAGGTTTCTTTTTAACCTTCACCACACCAAGAGAAATTCTGAGAAACATTTGTTGCATGGCAATAGTTTTCTGATTATTTTAGACTGCTGGTATGGAGTGAATCGAGAGAAACAACTCGTGAACTAACAAGTGCTGTCATCTTTTTCATTCTTTTTCTCATTGGTTGACGTCTAGGAGAAAGCGGCCAGAGACATTTTGATAGCTCCTTTAAGAGAATATCAGTCTGATGTCTCCTGTGATCTTTCCTGGGCGCCAGCTCTAGAGACATAGCCTCCATGGTGACACACAGAGACAGACATCCTCCAAGTTGGCACAAAGACAGACAGATATCTGTAGGTTGAACATCCGGGAACTAGCCCACATATCAAGACAGGACAGTCTGGGGCCGTGGGTAGGAGCCTGGGAACACGGTCATATGGTCTTCACTGATAATTGGACCACCCAGCTTCTGCAGAAGAAACCACCACTACACTACGGCCGATGGAACCTAGAAACAGGAGAGAGGAGAGAGGAAAGAGAAAGAGGAAAGAGAGAGAGAAGAGGAGAAGAGAGGGCAGTCAGTGTTAGATGAGCTGATCCATTCCCAGAAATACATCAATCAGACACCTATTAATAACTGAACGGACTGAAGGTGATCTATTAATAACTGAACGGACGGAAGGTGATCTATTAATAACTGAACGGACTGAAGGCGATCTATTAATAACTGAACGGACTGAAGGCGATCTATTAATAACTGAACGGACTGAAGGTGATCTATTAACAACTGAACGGACTGAAGGTGATCTATTAACAACTGAACGGACTGAAGGTGATCTATTAATAACTGAACGGACTGAAGGTGATCTATTAACAACTGAACGGACTGAAGGTGATCTATTAACAACTGAACGGACTGAAGGTGATCTATTAACAACTGAACGGACTGAAGGTGATCTATTAACAACTGAACGGCCTGAAGGTGATCTATTAATAACTAAACGGACTGAAGGTGATCTATTAATAACTGAACGGACTGAAGGCGATCTATTAATAACTGAACGGACTGAAGGCGATCTATTAATAACTGAACGGACTGAAGGTGATCTATTAACAACTGAACGGACTGAAGGTGATCTATTAATAACTGAACGGACTGAAGGTGATCTATTAATAACTGAACGGACTGAAGGTGATCTATTAACAACTGAACGGACTGAAGGTGATCTATTAACAACTGAACGGACTGAAGGTGATCTATTAACAACTGAACGGACTGAAGGTGATCTATTAACAACTGAACGGACTGAAGGTGATCTATTAATAACTGAACGGCCTGAAGGTGATCTATTAATAACTAAACGGACTGAAGGTGATCTATTAATAACTGAACGGACTGAAGGTGATCTATCAATAACTGAACGGACTGAAGGTGATCTATTAACAACTGAACGGACTGAAGGTGATCTATTAACAACTGAACGGACTGAAGGTGATCTATTAACAACTGAACGGACTGAAGGTGATCTATTAACAACTGAACGGACTGAAGGTGATCTATTAACAACTGAACGGACTGAAGGTTATCTATTAATATCTGAACGGACTGAAGGTGATCTATTAACAACTGAACGGACTGAAGGTGTTCTATTAATATCTGAACGGACTGAAGGTGATCTATTAATAACTGAACGGACTGAAGGTGATCTATTAACAACTGAACGGACTGAAGGTGATCTATTAACAACTGAACGGACTGAAGGTGATCTATTAATATCTGAACGGACTGAAGTTGATCTATTAATAACTGAACGGACTGAAGGTGATCTATTAACAACTGAACGGACTGAAGGTGATCTATTAATAACTGAACGGACTGAATGTGATCTATTAACAACTGAACGGACTGAAGGTGATCTATTAATAACTGAACGGACTGAAGGTGATCTATTAACAACTGAACGGACTGAAGGTGATCTATTAACAACTGAACGGACTGAAGGTGATCTATTAATAACTGAACGGACTGAAGGTGATCTATTAACAACTGAACGGACTGAAGGTGATCTATTAATAACTGAACGGACTGAAGGTGATCTATTAATAACTGAACGGACTGAAGGTGATCTATTAACAACTGAACGGACTGAAGGTGATCTATTAATATAGCGACAGCAGGGGAGGGGAGTGGAGAGCTCAGACTAACTCCCTCTGTAGAGGAGGGGAGCAGGCCAGACCCTGAACAGTCTAGGATAATAAAACCAAAAGCACACACACACACACAAAACCACCCTCACATACCTCGTCAGGTGCTTGCTGGAATTGTGAACCTCCATCTCGTTACTCTTGAACTCATTCAGCTCCTTCCTTATTGCTGCCTGGGGAACACATCAACAACAACCATGTCAACAACAATAGGTGGTAGAGGTAAAAACAGGAGCTCAGCTGTTTGTGTGTCTGTGCGAGTTGAGCTGACCTTGTCTGAAGCAGACAGCCTGGTCCAGGGTTTATCTGCCCTGCGGTCGTAGTCCTGAGCCTTGGCCACCTCAACATAGTCACTGAAACGAATCAGTATCTTCCTGTCCCTTAACTCATCTACTGTAGGACGCTGGTTCAACTTCCTGTTGAGTCTCTGTTTGATCTCCCTCCTCTCCTCCTGCTCTGACTGGTCATTCCTCTCTGGAGATGAAACAGGAAGAACAACAGGTCAGAAACACAGTACAGGAGGAGAGAGGTGGGGAAGAGAGATGAAGGGAGGACAGAGATGGAGGGAGAGAAATGGAGAAGAGAGATGGAGGGAGGAGAGAGATGGAGAGAGGACAGAGATGGAGAGATGGAGATATGGAGGAGAGAGATGGAGAAATGGAGGGAGGAGAGAGATTGAGAAATGGAG
Organism: Oncorhynchus mykiss; assembly: GCF_013265735.2. Classification (NCBI taxonomy): domain Eukaryota; kingdom Metazoa; phylum Chordata; class Actinopteri; order Salmoniformes; family Salmonidae; genus Oncorhynchus; species Oncorhynchus mykiss. The sequence continues at coordinate 93,884,847 of NC_048581.1, read as the reverse complement.
GGAGGAGAGAGATGGATGAGATAGATGGGGGGAGGAGATAGATGAAGAAGATATGGAGGACGATGGAGGAGATAGATGGAGGGAGGAGGAAGATGGAGACAGATGGAGGAGATGGGAGGAGGAAGATGGAGGAGACAGATGGAGGAGACAGATGGAGAAGTGATGGAGGAGACAGTTGGAGAAGAGATGGAGGATACAGATGGAGGAGCGATGGAGGGAGGAGAGAGCTGTAGAGATGGAGGAGAGCGATGGAAAAGAGAGATGGAGAAGAGAAGGAGAGAGATGGAGGGAGGAGAGAGGGGAGTAGGATTGTCTACATTGACCCGTGCATTCCATCTTGTTGTCATGGTGATGTAGTTATGATCATCCACACTGTCTGATCCCTGACATTGATCTGACAACTGGACCCTGACATTGATCTGACAACTGGACCCTGACATTGATCTGACAACTGGACCCTGACATTGATCTGTGACTGGACCCTGACATTGATCTGACAACTGGACCCTGACATTGATCTGACAACTGGACCCTGACATTGATCTGACAACTGATTCCCCTAACCCGAAAGACGCTCGGCCAATTGTACCCCGCTTCGCGGTCGCGGCCGGCTGCAACACAGGCCGGGATCGAACCCGGGTCTTTAGAGATGCCTCAAGCACTGCGAAGCAGTGCCTTATCGGGAGGCCCTAACAAAGTTGTTTTAAATTGTTTCATTTTTTTAAAAGAAACAAATGGAGTATAAACTGTAGTGTCGTAGTTCCATGCAACATGTATTCATCACCATGGCAATACATTCAACACTGAAGTAATTTAGACATTTAGTCATGTTGCGATGAAGCCCACCCGGCTCATCTGGAGAGTCGATACAGACAGTGGGACAGTTTCACTTATTAAAACTGATAATAAACTATGATCCCTTATAAAGGATCATATTTGTTATATCCTCTCGTTTTAATCGATTATAAACTATGTATCATGATCCAATACTCACGTTTGAGGATGTTCCGACTCTCCAGCTCCTCTACCGCGGGTCTCTGGCTCAGCCGCCTGCGGAAAAACACTAGAATCACGTTCTGAACCATGATGTTGTTATCTGTTCCCCCCCGGTCCTCCAGTCACAGTCTCTGACAGACAGTCTCTACTAGCAGCAGCAAAGGTCAAAGATGTCTGAGTCGGCGTGCAGAACCGCTCCAGGATCTACACTTCCTAGTTACCATCTGGAGTCTAGAAACCCTCTTCTGTGACTGAACCGAGAGCGCCTCCACATCGGGTTAGAATGTAAGGCAGAATATTTGTCCAGTTTTAGAGCGTTCTTTTCCCTTCAATAAATATTTCCCAAGTGCAAGATAAAACAGTAAGGATAGTTTGAGCGCGACTGGAAAGTAAAATGATAAATCTGTATGATGACGATGATATGTGTCCAGGTAGATGAAGGACTGAGCTCAGTTAGTGTCTGTAGCAGAATGAGGAGTGTCCTGCTCGGTCTCTCCTCTAACTATTCTGTCTGGCTACTGACGCTGTGCTGTCCGATGTAGTGGAGTAAAGTGCTTAGGCAAAAATACTTTAAAGTACTACTTTAAAAAAAATGACTTGTCTGTACTTTACTATTTATATATTTTTGACTTTTACTTTTACTTTACATTTCTAAAGAAAATAATGTACGTTTAGCTCCATAATGTTTTCCTGACACCCAAAAGTACTCATTACGTTTTGAATGCTGAGCAGAAAATAAAAACTGTCCAATTCACGCATTTATCAAGAGTCATCCCTACTACCTAATCTGGCAGATTCATTCAACACAAATCCTTCGTTTGTAAATGATGTCAAAGTGTTGGAGTGTGCCCCTGGCTATCCATACATTAAAAAAAAAAACAAAGAAAATCATATCTTCTGATTTGCTTAATATAAAGAACTTTAAATTATTTACACTTTTACTTTTGATACTTAAGTACATTTTAGCAATTACATTTACTGTTGATACTTAAGTATATTCAAAACCAAATACTTTAAGACTTTTACTCAAGTACTATTTTACTGGGTGACTTTTACTTGAGTCCTTTTCTATTAAAGGCATCTTTACTTTTACTCAACTATGACAAACTTTTCCACCACTGGTCTGGTGTAGGCCGTCATTGTAAATAAGAATTTGTTCTTAACTGGCTTGCCTAGTTAAATAAATGTACCCTGGTGCTGGAGAGCTCTTGCTTTTGCAAGATCCCAAGGATCCCGGATAGCAAGAACCTTTTCACTTCAGAACAACAGCGTCACCGCAAGGAGGGAATGTGCGTTTCTACGTAGATAGGAAATTCCCACCTACGACTCAAAAGGTTCACGCCTTAAAATGCTGCAGCCAGAGATTCAGCAGGCAGGTGATGGGAAGTTTGTCTCTTTTTACTGACTCGGATCTTTTCGAATCGTTCAGCCAAAATAACAAATTTTTTTCGACAAATTTCGTTGATCTGCGTCATTTAAGCCCTGAGCACGCAGGACCCCCAACCGGTGAACTAAAAACTGGAAATGGTCTTAATTCTACAAGCCTCTCCTTCACATGACGTTCACCATAGGCGGGTTATTGGAGCTGGCATTTGTTACTGAGACTTGAAAACGTGTGCTTTAAACAATGTACATTTTGTTGGTCTCTAGGCTGTGCCAGTAAGGTTATTTGTTGATACATTTGAAACTACATCTAGTTGTGGCCGCATCCGGACTAGACTGAACGACTCTTGACGGAATACATTGTTTGACTGCGGCGGGGGTGATACGCACGTCGTTCGCGACCGCAGCCCACCAAACGATTTGTTCTCGAGTTCAAGTTTGAGGAGAAAAGGCTGTGTGTAGCCTATGTGTCCGTCCAAACCATTCAATAATCAATTAAATGCATCCATTCTTGCACCATGCGTTCAATTATTAGCTCTAAACTTGTCTTTTTTTCATGATCTATTTTCCTGCGTGCATATGACAGAAAGACAACTAGTGACCAGCAGTGACCACTAGTGATTAGTAGTGACCAGTAGTGACCACTAGAGACCACTAGTGATTAGTAGTGACCAGCAGTGACCAGCAGTGATGATCTATTTTCCTGCGTGCATATGACACAAAGTCAGAACAAGTCTCTGGAACCGCTGAGCCGTGTGTTTATCCTGCTGTAGGACTCATTGTGGCCACTCCGTACAGCACTAGCAGGTCAAACGAACTCAAAATGAACGAGTCACTCTAATAAAACGACTCATGAATGTTGAGTCAATAAAAATTGTTAAAAAATAACGAATCGTTCATGAAATGCACATCACTAGCAGGCAGCCTCTCCTCTCCTGAACCAAGACAAAGCTATGCTCCTCTAACTGAGGGTTGATGTTCCTTCTACTGTTATCAAATCGGACTTCCTAAATGTAGTTTACATAGCCGATAGAATTGTATAAAATTTGAACCTATTGCTACACAAAGCTGTAGATGAGATTCCTAAATAATGCACACCCCTTGTATAAAAATACTAAATACAACAGGCAGACAGATTATTTATTTGCTATTTGTGGGTTGTTTTGCACATAATTGAGGCAGCAATTACAGTAGATGAGTATGCTGTGTTCATAACCAAGTGGGAAGCTGGTATTTAGTTGGAAACTCTTACTTTATTCCTAAACTTTAACTTCTCGCACATGCTGACCACTAATTTCGTCTACTAAGGAAATTACCTCGATAAAAGCATTTTCATTTTTCATTTTTTAAATGCAACACATTTGTTTTTTTTTATAACTATCTATTAATATGGTTTTTGAATACTATATTTTATTTACAAGCATGAAATCTGTACTTGTAGTTAATAGCTGACAAAGCTGGTTGACCATTAGCCAATCAGCATTTCTCAATGAGTTCAAAGCATGTGAATGCATCCAACTGGTATTTACAGCCAGTAAAAATGCACCCCTCTCGTCTCTCACACACACCACACACACACACACACACACACACAGGTAAGCACTGAACAGAGTGGTGTTTTAAACATTACAGCTCTAAATAAATCAGTCTATTTAAAACAGTGTTTGTCCCTGTTCAGGTCCTGTCCCTGTTCAGGTCCTGTCCCTGGTCCCGTCCCTGTTCTGGTCCCGTCCCTGTTCAGGTCCCGTCCCTGTTCAGGTCCTGTCCCTGGTTCTGTCCCTCTTCTGTTCAGGTCCTGTCCTGTCCAGGTCCTGTCCCTGGTTCTGTCCCTCTTCAGGTCCTGTCCATCTTCAGGTCCTGTCCCAGGTCCTGTCCCTCTTCAGGTTCTGTCCATCTTCAGGTCCTGTCCCAGGTCCTGTCCCTCTTCTGGTCCTGTCCCTCTTCTGGTCCTGTCCCTGGTTCTGTCCCTCTTCTGGTCCGGTCCCTGTTCTGGTTCTGTTCTGTCCTGTCCCTGTTCCCTATGGGCCCTGGTCAAAAGTAGTGGGCTTTAAAGGTAATACGTTACCATTTGGGATTCCAGTCTATATAAAGCCCAGCGTATGTCCCAGCCCAGCCCTGCCAGAGAGAGGTGGAGCAGAACACCTGGGTTACAGAACTGAAATAGAACAGCCATTCTGAGGGCTCAGCTGTGACTAAGGCACTGCACGGAAGGGACCACTGAGACGTGTGTTTATGTGTGTGGGAGTGTGGACAGTAGGGACCACTGAGATGTGTGTTTATGTGTGTGGGAGTGTGGACAGTATGGACTACTGAGACGTGTTTATGTGTGTGGGAGTGTGGACAGTAGGGACCACTGAGATGTGTGTTTATGTGTGTGGGAGTGTGGACAGTAGGGACCACTGAGACGTGTGTTTATGTGTGTGGGAGTGTGGACAGTAGGGACCACTGAGATGTGTGTTTATGTGTGTGGGAGTGTAGACAGTAGGGACCACTGAGATCTCTACACACAACAAGGGTACCATGTGCTGAATAGGACAACATGGTCTAACATGAATATAAATATTACTGGGACAACATTTCTATGCACTAATTTTCCTCCGCCTTCCATCCCCATGGGCTAGGTCAGTCTTCTGTGCGCGACTCTGCAGCCCATCCCGTGCCCCCGGCCCTTGTGCCTTGAACCTTGCGTGCTTTCAGTGGGTACAGCTGGAGAACTGCAAGGCAATCCCATTGTGTGCCACTCGGTAGCCATGACCAATATGACCAATATATATTGTCCTGCTAATAACAGGGTTGATAATATATCTGTGGGAATATCCAACGGCTTTTATACAATTCTAAATTAATAATAATAATCGCTTTGTTTAAAAAATAACAATATTTTGGAAATTATTTTCTTTTCAATTAACACAAAACGAGCGAGAAAAAAAGTATGTTGTTGAACACGGGATGAGACATTGTTACTAATATTTACTGTAGGTTTATGTTGCCCTTCATGTCAGTTAGAGACACAGTAGGACCCAAAAGCAGAATAAGTGCTCTAACTCCCTCTTGTGGTGGTCTGGAACAATGAAGTGGTGACGCAGGGTACCGTACTAAACCACAAATTACCTCTAAGTCCTGCAGCATAATCGCAAAACTTTTAGTGGAGCAACCACTGTACAGCCGAGAATAACTATTGGATATCAGAGAGACGTCAACTTACCAGCACAACCAGCATTACTACCAGGAATACGACTTTCCCAAAGTGGATCCTTTATCTGCATCTCCCAGGGCATTCACACTGATTCCAGAGGCCGACCCAAAACAATGCCTTCCGAGGAGAGGATGCCGGGGCGGTCTTGTAGTGAGAGTTCGGATGCGCGCACACCACCCACCGCTCCCGAGTACATTACTCGCTAATAACCAGTTCCTAGTTAACAAAGTCGCCGAGATCAGGGCAATAGATGCTTTCCAAAGTGATATTCAGGATTGTAACATACTTTGTTTCATGGAAACATGGCTAGCTGGGGACATGCTGTCAGTACAGCCAATGGGATTTTCAGTGCATCGCGCCGACAGGAATAAACATCTCTCCAGTAAGAAGAAGGGTGGGTTGTATGTTTCATGATTAACAACTCATGGTGTATTTGTAACAACATACATGAACTCAAGTCCACCTGACCTAGAATTCCTCACAATCAAATGCCAACTGTATTATCTCCCAAGAGAACTCGGATTCAACGCTTGAAGATTGCGTCGATCACTTGGACTGGGAAATGTTCCGGGCAGCCTCAGCGAACAACATTGACATATACGCTGACTCTGTGAGCAAATTTATAAGGAAGTGTATAGGAGATGTTGTACCCCACTGTGACTATTAAAACCTTCCCTAACCAGAATACAAATAGTGTAGTTATTCCCTCCATAAACCAATCAAACAAGCAAAGTGTCAGTATAGAGACAAAGTGGAGTCGCAATTCAACGGCTCAAACACAAGACGTATGAGTCAGGGTCTAAAGACAATCACGGATTACAAAAAGAACACCAGGCCCGTCGCGGACAGATGTCTTGCTTCCAGATCAATTAAACAACTTCTTTGCTCGCTTTGAGGATCATACCACCTTCAACTTATCTGACACCCTAGACCCACTTCAGTTTGCCAGCCCCCAAATAGGTCAACAGACAATGTAATTGCCATCACACTGCCCTATCCCATCTTGAGAAGAGGAATACCTATGTAAGAATGCTGTCCTTTGATTACAGCTCAGCATTCAACGCCAGAGTACCCTCCAAACTCATCATTAAGCTTGAGTCTCTGGGTCTTGAACCCACCCTGTGCAACTGGATCCTGGACTTCCTGACGGGCCGCCCCCAGGTGGTGAAGGTAGGAAACAACATCTCCACTCCGCTGATCCTCAACACTGGGGCCCCACAAGGGTGCGTTCTGAGCCCTCTCCTGTACTCCCTGTTCACCCACGACTGCGTGGCCATGCACGCCTCCAACTCAATCATCAAGTTTGCAGACGACATAACAGTGGTAGGCTTGAATACCAACAACGACGAGACAGCCTACAGGGAGGAGGTGAAGACCCTCGGAGTGTGGTGTCAGGAAAATAACCTCTCACTCAATGTCAGCAAAACAAAATAGATGATCGTGGACTTCAGGAAACCGCAAAGGGAGCAACCCCCTATCCACATCGACGGGACAGCAGTGGAGAAGTTGGAAAGTTTTAAGTTCCTCTGTGTACATATCACCGACAAACTGAAACGGTCCACCCACACAGACAGTGTGGTGAAGAAGGTGCAACAGCGCCACTTCAACCTCAGGAGGCTTAAAAAATGTAACTTGTCACCGAAAACCCTAACTAACTTTTACAGATGACCAATCGAGAGCATCCTGTCGGGCTGTATCACCGCCTGGAACGGCAACTGCACCGCCCACAACAGCAGGGCTCTCCAGAGGGTAGTGAGGTCTGCACAACGCATCACCAGGGGCAAACTACCTGCCCTCCAGGACACCTACACCACCCGATGTCACAGGAAGGCAAAAAAAATCATCAAGGACAACAACCACCCGAGCCACTGCCTGTTCACCCCGCTTCCATCACTATCTATTGTATCTTTCTATTCTTTACTATCTATCGTATCTATCTATTCTTTACCATCAATCATCACTATCTATCTATTCTTTACAATCTATTGTATCTATCTATTCTCCACTGTCTATTCTTTACTATCTATTCTTTACTATCAATTCTATACCATCTATTCTATACCATCTATTCTATACCATCTATTCTATACCATCTATTCTATACCATCTATTCTATACCATCTATTCTATACCATCTATTCTATACCATCTATTCTTTACTATCTATTGTATCTATCTATTCTTTACTATCTATTGTATCTACAGTGCCTTGCGAAAGTATTCGGCCCCCTTGAACTTTGCGACCTTTTGCCACATTTCAGGCTTCAAACATAAAGATATAAAACTGTATTTTTTTTGTGAAGAATCAACAACAAGTGGGACACAATCATGAAGTGGAACGACATTTATTGGATATTTCAAACATTTTTAACAAATCAAAAACTGGAAAATTGGGCGTGCAAAATTATTCAGCCCCTTTACTTTCAGTGCAGCAAACTCTCTCCAGAAGTTCAGTGAGGATCTCTGAATGATCCAATGTTGACCTAAATGACTAATGATGATAAATACAATCCACCTGTGTGTAATCAAGTCTCCGTATAAATGCACCTGCACTGTGATAGTCTCAGAGGTCCGTTAAAAGCACAGAGAGCATCATGAAGAACAAGGAACACACCAGGCAGGCCCGAGATACTGTTGTGAAGAAGTTTAAAGCCGGATTTGGATACAAAAAGATTTCCCAAGCTTTAAACATCCCAAGGAGCACTGTGCAAGCGATAATATTGAAATGGAAGGAGTATCAGACCACTGCAAATCTACCAAGACCTGGCCGTCCCTCTAAACTTTCAGCTCATACAAGGAGAAGACTGATCAGAGATGCAGCCAAGAGGCCCATGATCACTCTGGATGAACTGCAGAGATCTACAGCTGAGGTGGGAGACTCTGTCCATAGGACAACAATCAGTCGTATATTGCACAAATCTGGCCTTTATGGAAGAGTGGCAAGAAGAAAGCCATTTCTTAAAGATATCCATAAAAAGTGTTGTTTAAAGTTTGCCACAAGCCACCTGGGAGACACACCAAACATGTGGAAGAAGGTGCTCTGGTCAGATGAAACCAAAATTGAACTTTTTGGCAACAATGCAAAACGTTATGTTTGGCGTAAAAGCAACACAGCTGAACACACCATCCCCACTGTCAAACATGGTGGTGGCAGCATCATGGTTTGGGCCTGCTTTTCTTCAGCAGGGACAGGGAAGATGGTTAAAATTGATGGGAAGATGGATGGAGCCAAATACAGGACCATTCTGGAAGATAACCTGATGGAGTCTGCAAAAGACCTGAGACTGGGACGGAGATTTGTCTTCCAACAAGACAATGATCCAAAACATAAAGCAAAATATACAATGGAATGGTTCAAAAATAAACATATCCAGGTGTTAGAATGGCCAAGTCAAAGTCCAGACCTGAATCCAATCGAGAATCTGTGGAAAGAACTGAAAACTGCTGTTCACAAATGCTCTCCATCCAACCTCACTGAGCTCGAGCTGTTTTGTAAGGAGGAATGGGAAAAAAATTCAGTCTCTCGATGTGCAAAACTGAGAGACATACCCCAAGCGACTTACAGCTGTAATCGCAGCAAAAGGTGGCGCTACAAAGTATTAACTTAAGGGGGATGAATAATTTTGCACGCCCAATTTTTCAGTTTTTGATTTGTTAAAAAAGTTTGAAATATCCAATAAATGTCGTTCCACTTCATGATTGTGTCCCACTTGTTGTTGATTCTTCACAAAAAATACAGTTTTATATCTTTATGTTTGAAGCCTGAAATGTGGCAAAAGGTCGCAAAGTTCAAGGGGGCCGAATACTCTCGCAAGGCACTGTATCTATACTACACCATCTATTCTTTACTATCTATTCTATACCATCTATTCTATCTCTATTCTTGACTATCTATTCTACAATCTATTCTTTACTATCTATTCTATACCATCTATCTATTCTATACTGTCTATTCTACACTATCTATTGTATCTATCTATTCTTTACCATCTATTCTACTATCTATTCTATACTATCTATTCTACTATCTATTCTATACTATCTATTCTACTATCTATTCTACTATCTATTCTTTACTATCTATGCTATACCATCTATTCTATACCAACTATTCTTTACTATCTATTCAATACCGTCTATTCTATACTGTCCTATACCATCTACTCTATACCAACTATTCTTTACTATCTATTGTATCTTTCTATTCTTTACCATCTATTGTATCTATCTATGCTATACTGTCTATTCTAGTATCTATTCTTTACCATCTATTCTACTATCTATTGTATCTTTCTATTCTTTACTATCTATTGTATCTTTCTATTCTTTACTATCTATTGTATCTTTCTATTCTTTACTATCTATTGTATCTATCTATTCTTTACCATCTTGTATCTATCTATTCTGTATCTATTGTATCTATCTAGTCTTTACTATCTATTGTATCTATCTATTCTTTACTATCTATTCTATACCATCTAATCTATACCAACTATTCTTTACAATCTATTGTATCCATCTATTCTTTACAATCTATTCTATATTATCTATTCTTTACTATCTATTCTACTATCTATTCTATACCAACTATTCTTTCCTATCTATTCTATACTGTCTACTCTTTACTATCTATTCTACTATCTATTCTTTACTATCTATACTATACCATCTATTCTATACCAACTAATCTTTACTATCTATTCAATACCGTCTATTCTATACTGTCTATTCTATACCATCTACTCTATACAAACTATTCTTTACTATCTATTGTATCTATCTATACTTTATCATCTATTCTACTATCTATTGTATTTTTCTATTCTTTACTATCTATTGTATCTATCTATTCTTTACCATCTATTGTATCTATCTATTCTTTACTATCTACTGTATCTATCTATTCTTTACCATCTATTCTACTATCTATTGTATCTATCTATTCTTTACCATCTATTGTATCTATCTATTCTTTACTATCTACTGTATCTATCTATTCTTTACCATCTATTCTACTATCTATTGTATCTTTCTATTCTTTACTATCTATTGTATCTATCTATTCTTTACCATCTTCTATACTGTCTATTCTTTACTATCTATTTAACTATCTATTCTTTACTAACTATTGTATCTATCTATTCTATACAATCTATTGTATCTATCTATTCTATACTGTCTATTCTATACTGTCTATTCTATACTGTCTATTCTATACTGTCTATTGTATCTATCTATTCTATACTATCTATTCCAACTATTCTTTACTATCTATTCTACTATCTATTCTATACTATCCATTCTTTACCATCTATTCTATACGAACTATTCTTTACTATCTATTCTATGCTGTCTATTCTATACTATCTATTGTATCTTTCTAGTCTTTACTATCTATTGTATCTATCTATTCTTGACCATCTATTCTACTATCTATTGTATCTATCTATTCTTTACTATCTATACCAACTGTTCTTTACTATCTGTCATATCTATTATTTTCTATTGTATCTATCTATTCTACTATCTATTGTATGTATCTATCTTAGCCTCCTGTCACTGCTCATCAATATATTTGATATATTCTCATCCCCTTCCTTTACTAGATTGTGTGTTTATTGGGTTTTGTTAGATATTAGCTTTTGTTGTGGTATTGTTAGATATTACCTGTTAGATACTGCTGCGCTGTCACCAAAAGCACTCACAAACTTCTACAGATGCACAATCGAGAGCATCCTGGCGGGCTGTATCACCGCCTGGTACGGCAACTGCTCCGCCCTCAACCGTAAGGCTCTCCAGAGGGTGGTGAGGTCTGCACAACGCATCACCGGGGGCAAACTACCTGCCCTCCAGGACACCTACACCACCCGATGTCACAGGAAGGCCATAAAGATCATCAAGGACATCAACCACCCGAGCCACTGCCTGTTCACCCCGCTATCATCCAGAAGGCGAGGTCAGTACAGGTGCATCAAAGCTGGGACCGAGAGACTGAAAAACAGCTTCTATCTCAAGGCCATCAGACTGTTAAACAGCCACCACTAACATTGAGTGGCTGCTGCCAACACACTGACACTGACTCAACTCCAGCCACTTTAATAATGGGAATTGATGGGAAATGATGTAAATATATCACTAGCCACTTTAAACAATGCTACCTTATATAATGTTACTTACCCTACATTATTCATCTCATATGCATACGTATATACTGTACTCTATATCATCGACTGTATCCTTATGTAATACATGTATCACTAGCCACTTTAAACTATGCCACTTTGTTTACATACTCATCTCATTTGTACATACTGTACTCGATACCATCTACTGTATCTTGCCTATGCTGCTCTGTACCATCACTCATTCATATATCCTTATGTACATATTCTTTATCCCCTTACACTGTGTACAAGACAGTAGTTTTGGAATTGTTAGTTAGATTACTTGTTGGTTATTACTGCATTGTCGGAACTAGAAGCACAAGCATTTCGCTACACTCGCATTAACATCTGCTAACCATGTGTATGTGACAAATAAAATTTGATTTGATTTGATCTAGAAGCATTTCGCTACACTCACAATAACATCTGCTAACCATGTGTATGTGACCAATAACATCTGCTAACCATGTGACCAATAACATCTGCTAACCATGTGTATGTGACCAATAACATCTGCTAACCATGTGACCAATAACATCTGCTAACCATGTGTCCAATAACATCTGCTAACCATGTGACCAATAACATCTGCTAACCATGTGACCAATAACATCTGCTAACCATGTGACCAATAACATCTGCTAACCATATGTATGTGACCAATAACATCTGCTAACCATGTGTATGTGACCAATAAAATGTGATACCACTACTATAACCAGTCAATACCATTACTACTGTAGTCACTACCATGTCACTACCACTACTATAACCAGTCACTACCACTACTATAACCAGTCACTACCATTACTACTGCAGACACTACCACTACTATAACTATAACCAGTCACAACCATTACTACTGTAGTCACTACCATGTCACTACCACTACTATAACCAGTCACTACCATTACTATAACCAGTCACTACCATTACTATAACCAGTCACTACCATTACTATAACCAGTCACTACCATTACTATAACCAGTCACTATCACTACTATAACTATAACCAGTCACTACCACTACTATAACTATAACCAGTCACTACCACTACCATAACCAGTGTTACCACTACTATAACTATAACCAGTCACTACCACTACTACTGTAGACACTACCACTACTATAACTATAACCAGTCACTACCACTACTATAACCAGTCACTACCACTACTATAACCAGTCACTAACACTACTACTGTAGACAGTACCACTACTATAACCAGTCACTACCACTACTATAACCAGTCACTACCACTACTACTGTAGACACTACCACTACTATAACCAGTCACTACCACTACTATAACCAGTCACTACCACTACTATAACTATAACCAGTCACTACCACTACTACTATAGTCACTACCACTACTACTGTAGACACTACCACTACTATAACCAGTCACTACCACTACTATAACCAGTCACTACCACTACTATAACCAGTCACTACCACTACTACTATAGTCACTACCACTACTATAACCAGTCACTACCACTACTACTGTAGACACTACCACTACTATAACTATAAACAGTCACTACCACTACTATAACCAGTCACTACAACTACTACTGTAGACACTACCACTACTATAACTATAAACAGTCACTACCACTACTATAACTATAAACAGTCACTACCACTACTACTGTAGACACTACCACTACTATAACCAGACACTACCACTACTATAACCAGTCACTACCACTACTACTGTAGACACTACCACTACTATAACTATAACCAGTCACTACCACTACTACTGTAGACACTACCACTACTATAACTATAACCAGTCACTACCACTACTACAACCAGTCACTACCACTACTACTGTAGACACTACCACTACCATTACTATAACCAGTCACTATCACTACTATAACTATAACAAGTCACTACCACTACTATAACTATAACCAGTCACTACCACTACCATAACCAGTGTTACCACTACTATAACTATAACCAGTCACTACCACTACTACTGTAGACACTACCACTACTATAACTATAACCAGTCACTACCACTACTATAACCAGTCACTACCACTACTATAACCAGTCACTAACACTACTACTGTAGACAGTACCACTACTATAACCAGTCACTACCACTACTATAACCAGTCACTACCACTACTACTGTAGACACTACCACTACTATAACCAGTCACTACCACTACTATAACTATAACCAGTCACTACCACTACTACTGTAGACACTACCACTACTATAACTATAACCAGTCACTACCACTACTACTGTAGACACTACCACTACTATAACTATAACCAGTCACTACCACTACTATAACCAGTCACTACCACTACTACTGTAGACACTACCACTACTATAACCAGTCACTACCACTACTATAACTATAACCAGTCACTACCATTACTACTGTAGACACTACCACTACTATAACTATAACCAGTCACTACCACTACTACTGTAGACACTACCACTACTATAACTATAAACAGTCACTACCACTACTACTGTAGACACTACCACTACTATAACCAGTCACTACCACTACTATAACCAGTCACTACCACTACTATAACCAGTCACTACCATTACTACTTTAGACACTACCACTACTATAACCAGTCACTACCACTACTACTGTAGTCACTACCACTACTATAACCAGTCACTACCATTACTACTGTAGACACTACCACTACTATAACCAGTCACTACCACTACTATAACTATAACCAGTCACTACCACTACTACTGTAGACACTACCACTACTATAACCAGTCACTACCACTACTATAACCAGTCACTACCACTACTATAACCAGTCACTACAACTACTACTGTAGACAGTACCACTACTATAACCAGTCACTACCACTACTATAACCAGTCACTACCACTACTATAACTATAACCAGTCACTACCACTACTACTGTAGACACTACCACTACTATAACCAGTCACTACCACTACTACTGTAGACACTACCACTACTATAACCAGTCACTACCACTACTATAACCAGTCACTACCACTACTATAACCAGTCACTACAACTACTACTGTAGACACTACCACTACTATAACCAGTCACTACAACTACTACTGTAGACACTACCACTACTATAACCAGTCACTACCACTACTATAACCAGTCACTACCACTACTATAACCAGTCACTACCACTACTATAACCAGTCACTACCACTACTATAACCAGTCACTACCACTACTACTGTAGACACTACCACTACTATAACCAGTCACTACCACTACTATAACTATAACCAGTCACTACCACTACTATAACCAGTCACTACCACTACTATAACCAGTCACTACCACTACTATAACCAGTCACTACCACTACTACTGTAGACACTACCACTACTATAACTATAACCAGTCACTACCACTACTACTGTAGACAATACCACTACTATAACTATAACCAGTCACTACCACTACTACTGTAGACACTACCACTACTACTGTAGACACTACCACTACTATAACCAGTCACTACCACTACTATAACTATAACCAGTCACTACCACTACTACTGTAGACACTACCACTACTATAACCAGTCACTACCACTACTATAACCAGTCACTACAACTACTACTGTAGACACTACCACTACTATAACCAGTCACTACCACTACTATAACTATAACCAGTCACTACCACTACTATAACCAGTCACTACCACTACTACTGTAGACACTACCACTACTATAACCAGTCACTACCACTACTATAACCAGTCACTACCACTACTATAACTATAACCAGTCACTACAACTACTACTGTAGACACTACCACTACTATAACCAGTCACTACCACTACTATAACTATAACCAGTCACTACCACTACTATAACCAGTCACTACCACTACTATAACCAGTCACTACCACTACTATAACCAGTCACTACCACTACTACTGTAGACACTACCACTACTATAACTATAAACAGTCACTACCACTACTACTGTAGACACTACCACTACTATAACCAGTCACTACCACTACTATAACCAGTCACTACAACTACTACTGTAGACACTACCACTACTATAACTATAACCAGTCACTACCACTACCACTACTACTGTAGACACTACCACTACTATAACCAGTCACTACCACTACTATAACTATAACCAGTCACTACAACTACTACTGTAGACACTACCACTACTATAACTATAACCAGTCACTACCACTACCACTACTATAACCAGTGTTACCACTACTATAACTATAACCAGTCACTACCACTACTACTGTAGACACTACCACTACTATAACTATAACCAGTCACTGCCACTACTATAACCAGTCACTACCACTACTATAACCAGTCACTACCACTACTACTGTAGACACTACCACTACTATAACTATAACCAGTCACTACCACTACTACTGTAGACACTACCACTACTATAACTATAACCAGTCACTACCACTACTATAACCAGTCACTACAACTACTATAACCAGTCACTACCACTACTATAACCAGTCACTCCCACTACTATAACCAGTCACTACCATGTCACTACCACTACTATAACCAGTCACTACCACTACTATAACCAGTCACTACCACTACTATAACCAGTCACTACCACTACTATAACCAGTCACTATCACTACTATAACCAGTCACTACCATTACTATAACCAGTCACTACCATTACTATAACCAGTCACTACCACTACTATAACCAGACACTACCACTACTATAACTATAACCAGTCACAACCATTACTACTGTAGTCACTACCATGTCACTACCACTACTATAACCAGTCACTACCACTACTACCACTACTATAACTATAACCAGTCACTACCACTACTACACTACCACTACTATAACTATAACCAGTCACTACCACTACTATAACTATAAACAGTCACTACCACTACTACTGTAGACACTACCACTACTATAACCAGTCACTACCACTACTATAACCAGTCACTACCATTACTACTGTAGACACTACCACTACTATAACCAGTCACTACCACTACTACTGTAGTCACTACCACTACTATAACCAGTCACTACCATTACTACTGTAGACACTACCACTACTATAACCAGACACTACCACTACTATAACCAGTCACTAACACTACTATAACCAGTCACTACCACTACTATAACCAGTCACTACCGCTACTATAACCAGTCACTAACGCTACTATAACCAGTCACTACCGCTACTATAACCAGTCACTACCGCTACTATAACCAGTCACTACCACTACTATAACCAGTCACTACCACTACTATAACCAGTCACTACCGCTACTATAACCAGTCACTACCGCTACTATAACCAGTCACTACCGCTACTATAACCAGTCACTACCGCTACTATAACCAGTCACTAACGCTACTATAACCAGTCACTACCATTACTATAACCAGTCACTAACACTACTATAACTATAACCAGTCACTACCACTACTATAACTATAACCAGTCACAGCCACTACTATAACCAGTCACTACCACTACTATAACCAGTCACTACCGCTACTATAACCAGTCACTACCGCTACTATAACCAGTCACTACCGCTACTATAACCAGTCACTACCGCTACTATAACCAGTCACTAACATTACTAATTTAGTCACTACCACTACTATAACTTATTTCACAACCATAAATTATTTAAATCAAGCAAGGAAGAATACCACATTTTCTACAGGAAAAGTATTGTTATAGATAAATATACAGACTGAACAAAAATATAAATGAAACATGCAGTTTCCATTTTTTATTAGTTGAAATAAAAGATCACAAATGTTCAATATGCAAAAAAGGTTTTTGTGCACAAATTAATTTACATCCCTGTTACTGAGCATTTCTCCTTTGCCAAGATAATCCATCCATCTGACAGGTGTGGAATATCTAGATGCTGATCAAACAGCATGATCATTACACAGGTGCACCATGTGCTGGGGACAATAAAAGGCTACTAGAAAATGTGAAGTTGTCACACTACACAATGCCACAGATGTCTCAAGTTATGAGGGAGTTATGAGGAATGTCCACCAGAGCTGTTGCCAGAGAATTTTGTTAATTTCTCTACCAAAAGCCGCCTCCAACATCATTTTAGAGAAGTTGACGGTACGTGCAAAAGGCCTCACAACCGCAGACCACGTGTAACCACACCAGGCCAGGACCACCACATCCGGCTTATTCAACTGCGGGATCATCTGAGACCAGCCACCCGGACAGCTGATGAAACTGTGGGTTTGAACAACCAAAGAATTTCTGTACAAACTGTCAGAATCCCTCAGGGAAGCTCATCTGCGTGCACGTCATCCTCACCAGGGTCTTAACCTGACTGCAGTTTGGCATTGTAACCAACTTCAATGGAGAAATGCTCACCTTCTATGGCCAATGGCACGCTGGAGAAGTGTGCTCTTCACGGATTAATTTGTTTTCAACTGCACCAGGCAGATGGCAAACAGCGTGTGTGGCGTCGTGTGGGCGAGTGGAGTACCCCATGGTGGAGGTGGGGTTATGGGCAGGAATAACCCATGGACAATGAACACAATTGCATTTCATCAATGGGAATTTGAATCTTCTTTTGAAAACAGTACCTCAAAAAAATGCTCCTCCTCACCTTGACCCCCCCCCCCCCCCCCCTCAAAACAAAACATTATGCACGAAATAGATTTAAGAAATATTTGCTAAAAAAACGAAAAAGTAACACAATAAAATAACAAGGCTATATACACAGTACCGAGTCAATATGTAAATAGTCTGGTGGCTATTTGATTAATTGTTCAGCAGTCTTATGGCTTGGGGGTAGAATGTGCCGGGGTACAAGTTGGTCGCTCCGGTACCTCTTGCCGTGCCGTAGCAGAGAGAACAGTCTATGACTTGGGTGACTGGAGTCTGACAATTTTTTGGGGCGTTCCTCTGACTCCGCCTAGTATATAGGTCCTGGATGGCAGGAAGCTTGGCCCCAGTGATGTACTGGGCCGTACGCACTACCCTCTGATGCCGAGCAGTTGCCATACCAGGTGGTGATGCAACCGGTCAGGATGCTCTCGATGGTGCAGCTGCAGAACTTTGAGGATGTTGTTGTGTCCTCTTCACGACAGTCTTGGTGTGTTTGGACCATGATATTTTGTTGGTGATGTGGACACCAAGGATCTAGAAGCTCTCAACCTGCTCCACTGCAGCCCTGTCGATGAGAATGGGGGTGTGCTCAGTCCACTTTTTCCTGTAGTCCACAATTATCTCCTTTGAGATGATTGTGGATTGAGATTGCATAATCTGTGGATCTGTTGGGACGGTATGCAAATTGGAGTGGGTCTAGGGTTGGTGTTGATGTGAGCCATGACCAGCGTATCAAAGCACTTCATGGCTACAGACGTGAGTGCTGCGGGGTGGTAGTCATTTAGGCAGGTTACACTTTCTTGGGCACAGGGACTATGGTAGTCTGCTTGAAACAGGTTGGTATTACAGACTCGGTCAGGGAGAGATTGAAAATGTCAGTGAAGTCACTTGCCAGTTGGTCGGCACATGCTCTGAGTACACGTCCTGGTAATTAATCTGTCCTATCCTAATTAATCTGGCTACGGAGAGCATGATCACACAGTCTTCCGGAACAGCTGGTGCTCTCATGCATGCTTGAGTGTTGCTTGCCTCGAAGCGTGCGCAAAAGGCATTTAACTTGTCTGGTAGGTTCGCATCACTGGGCAGCTCGCGGCTGGGTTTCCTTTTGTGGTCCGTAATAGTTTTCAAGCCCTGCCACATCTGATGAGCGTCAGAGCCGGTGTTGTAGGATTCAAACTTAGTTCTGTATTGGTGCTTTGCCTGTTTGATGGTTAGTCTGAGGGCATAGCGGGATTTCTCATAAGCATCCGGATTTGTGTCCAGCTCCTTGAAAACAGCAGCACTAGTCTTTATCTCAGTGCGGATGTTGCCTGTAATACATGGCTTCTTGTTGGGATATGTGCGTACGGTCACTGTGGGACGACGTCGTCGATGCACTTATTGATTAAGTCAGTGACTGATGTGCTATACTCCTCAATGCCATTGGATGAATCCAAGAACATATTCCAGTCTGTGCTAGCAAAACAGTCCTGTAGCATTGCATCCGGGTCATCTGACCGCTTCCGTATTGAGTGAGTCACTGCATTGGTTTATGCTTGTAAGTAGGAATCAGGAGGATAGAATTGTGGTCAGGTTTGCCAAATGGAGGGCAAGGGAGAGCTCTGTATCCATCTCTGTGTGTTGAGTAAAGGTGGTCTAGAGTTGTTTTTCCTCTGTCTGCACATGTGACATGCTGGTAGAAATGATGTAATAAAATGGATTTAAGTTTGCCTGCATTAAAGTCCCTGGCCGCTAGGAGCGCCACCTCTGGATGAGCATTTTCTTGTTTTCTTATGGCCTTATAGAGTTGGTTGAGTGCATTCATAGTGCCAGCATCAGTTTGAGGTGGTAAATAGATGGCTACGTAAAATATGGATGAAAACTGTCTGTGTAGATAGAGTACCTCATCAAAACTACCTCAGGCGAGCAATACATTGATGATACTTTAATAATACATCTTCTGCCGATCTACTATTCCAGTGTTTAATTGCTATATTGTAATTACTTCGCCACCATGGCCTATTCATTTCCTTAAGTTACCTCATTTGCACTCACTGTATATAGACTTTGTTTTCTTTTGTTCTACTGTATTATTGACTATGTTTTGTTTATTCCATGTGTAACTCTGTGTTGTTGTATGTGTCGAATTGCTACGCTTTATCTTGGCCAGGTAGCAGTTGCAAATGAGAACTTGTTCTCCACTAGCCTACCTGGTTAAATAAAGGTGAAATAAAAAATAAAATAAATAAGACTTAGCGCACCAGTTGTTTTTGACAAATAGACACACACCCCGACCCGTTTTCTTACCAGACGTAGCTGTTCTGTTCTGCTGATGAACGGAAAACCCAGCCAACTGTCTGTGTTGAATGGTAGAGGAGGGTTACCCACTTGCTGACGAATTCTCACAAGGCACCCACTGTATTTCCATCTTTTCTTCATGCGAATTATGGAGACTTGGACCTGGTCTCAGAGGAGCAGTATATCCTTCGCGTTGGACTCATTAAAGAAAAAGTATTCTTCCAGTTCGAGGTGAGTATCCGCTGTTCTGATATCCAGAAGCTCTTTTCGGTCATAAGAGACGGTAGCAGCAACATTATGTACAAAATAAGTTGCAAACGACGCGGAAAACCCCCCACAAAATAGCAGCCATCCCTTCCGGCGCCATTATGATAGAATGTAAATGTAAGATACCGTGACGAGATTCTGAGGCCCACTGTCGTGCCATTCATCCACCGTTTTAGCATGATAATGCACAACCACATTTCACAAGGATCTGCACGGATCTGCACACAATTCTAGGAAGCTGAAAATGTCCTAGTTCTTCCATGGCCTGCATACTCAGACATGTCACCCATTGAGCATGTTTGGGGTGCTCTGTATTGACGAGTATGACAGTGCATTCGAGTTCCAGCCAATATACAGCAACTTCGCACAGCCATTGAAGAGGAGTGGGACAACATTCCACATGACATAATCAACAGCCTGATCAACTCTATGCAAAGGAGATGCGTCGCGCTGCATGGGGCAAATGATGGTCACACCAGAAACTAACGGATTTCCTAATCCACGCTCCTAACTCTTTAAAAAAAAAAGGTATCAGTGACCAACAGATGCATATCTGTATTCCCAGTCAAGTGAAATCCATAGATTAGGTGCTAATATATTTATTTTAATTGACTGATTTCCTTATTTGAACTGTAACTCTGTAAAATCTTTGAAATTCTTGCATGTTGCATTTATATTTTTATCCAGTGTAGATAGTAAGGTCTAAACTTAAGGACACTTTGCCAGTCTCACATAGGACACGGTATAGCCAAATAAGAGAGAGGAGACAGGAAGAGGATACCTCTGGTATTACTGAGACACAGCCAGAGGAGAGGATACCTCTGGTATTACTGAGACACAGCCAGAGGAGAGGATACCTCTGGTATTACTGAAACACAGCCAGAGGAGAGGATACCTCTGGTATTACTGAGACACAGCCAGAGGAGAGGATACCTCTGGTATTACTGAGACACAGCCAGAGGAGAGGATACCTCTGGTATTACTGAAACACAGCCAGAGGAGAGGATACCTCTGGTATTACTGAGACACAGCCAGAGGAGAGGATACCTCTGGTATTACTGAGGGTAGAGATGTAGATCACTGCGGTAACAGCAAGATTCCACAACAAAACAGGAATGGGAGAGTCAATCAGGGAGAAAATACAATCTACCACCCTGCATACCCGCCTCCATCTCCCTCCTTTTCAGCGAGGGGAGGAGAGCAGCGGTGTGCCATAGAGGAGACATTGATTAGGGCTGTGTGCCATAGAGGAAACATTGATTAGGGCTGTGTGCCATAGAGGAGACATTGATTAGGGCTGTGTGCCATAGAGGAGACATTGATTAGGGCTGTGTGCCATAGAGGAAACATTGATTAGGGCTGTGTGCCATAGAGGAGACATTGATTAGGGCTGTGTGATATAGAGGATACATTGATTAGGGCTGTGTGCCATAGAGGATACATTGATTAGGGCTGTGTGACATAGAGGAGACATTGATTAGGGCTGTGTGACATAGAGGAGACATTGATTAGGGCTGTGTGACATAGAGGAGACATTGATTAGGGCTGTGTGATATAGAGGATACATTGATTAGGGCTGTGTGCCATAGAGGATACATTGATTAGGGCTGTGTGACATAGAGGAGACATTGATTAGGGCTGTGTGACATAGAGGAGACATTGATTAGGGCTGTGTGATATAGAGGATACATTGATTAGGGCTGTGTGACATAGAGGAGACATTGATTAGGGCTGTGTGCCATAGAGGAAACATTGATTAGGGCTGTGTGCCATAGAGGAGACATTTGATTAGGGCTGTGTGATATAGAGGAGACATTGATTAGGGCTGTGTGACATAGAGGAGACATTGATTAGGGCTGTGTGACATAGAGGAGACATTGATTAGGGCTGTGTGACATAGAGGAGACATTGATTAGGGCTGTGTGACATAGAGGAGACATTGATTAGGGCTGTGTGCCGCAGTATTTCAGCTGAGCTGACAACTACAAAGCTATATATAGCACACCAGGATTCCCTTCCCCTCTTCACTTCTCCCCTAGTCTCCTCTTCAAAACCAACTGAGTTTTGCTGTACTCTACAATACACTAAACTGTATTCCCTGGCCATACAGATGTTCTAACAGCACAGAAGATACAAAATACTGACATTTCCCAGGTGATGACGAGGACGCATGACATTCATCATGTCAGTTTAATGCAGTCAAATATTCTTCCCCAGGTGATTTTGAACCAGACGAGTGTGGCTGACTGCATCTGTACACACACACACACACACACACACACACACACACACACACACACACACACACACACACACACACACACACACACACACACACACACACACACACACACACACACACACACACACACACACACACACACACACACACACACAATAATGGTTTTGACTAGAGGTTATTGGTTTTTATGGAACGGTTTTGACAGGAGTTCCAGGTAGGTTGTGCCTACTAGAGAAAATATTGATTTCTCCTTTTTGTTTGGAATGGAATGAGTCGCGTCTCGTCTGTCAAGTCTACACCAATACAAAGGACTCATGTAAAGGTCAGGACATAAACCCTTAAAACGTTGAAAATAACTTCAAAACAACTTTATTATTTTGCGTGGGTTGTATTACCAACATAAATGATCACACACATAATAATATAACAAACAACGAGCTCTGGTTTCTCAAGAAAAGTCCATACCTCGGCCCTAAAAGAGTCCAGACTCAAGTGACCTTAGTCACGCAATGTTTGTCCATTCATGAAGAGTAGCATAAACCCAGTCTCAATCACACAATCAAAATATCAAACTATTTTAACACAAAACCATAAAGAGTATCAAATCTCAATATGTCTTCAACTACAACTGACCACATAACTCATCAATGCACAGATCATACTAAAACAAATGAAATATCATATGCAAAATATATGTAGTCAATCGGTCAGTCAGACAATCCATTCCGCCAACCAGCAAGAAAGGCCCCGAAGAACCAGCGGAGACCAACAGATGTGTAGTCCAAAAGGAAGCAATGATCCGATCCTGGTTAAACATGAGACAAGGCTACAAAGCAGACTTTTAAATACAACAAAACAAACGGAGTAAAGACGCTTCGGAACTGAGGGTTGAACACTTCCTCTTTCGCACCACCATCACAAACCCCTTTTGTGCAGCTGATGCTGGCTATTTAATTGGGAATTAAAGAGGAAGTGCCCTATTGGAAGGAGAAGCACATCTTAGTCGCGGAAACCGAGAAAAGTCTCATCACTTTCCTCTACAAAAATATTCATGACTTTTTGGAGAGAGAGAGAGAGAGAGAGAGAGAGAGAGAGAGAGAGAGAGAGAGAGAGAGAGAGAGAGAGAGAGAGAGAGAGAGAGAGAGAGAGAGAGAGAGAGAGAGAGAGAGAGAGAGAGAGAGAGAGAGAGAGAGAGAGAGAGAGAGAGAGAGAGAGAGAGAGAGAGAGAGAGAGAGAGAGAGAGAGAGAGAGAGAGAGAGAGAGAGAGAGAGAGAGAGAGAGAGAGAGAGAGAGAGAGAGAGAGAGAGAGAGAGAGAGAGAGAGAGAGAGAGAGAGAGAGAGAGAGAGAGAGAGAGAGAGAGAGAGAGAGAGAGAGAGAGAGAGAGAGAGAGAGAGAGTGTGTGTGTCCAGGTCACACTGTGTGTGTAAATAACTAACTTGTCCATTAAATAGATAGATATAGAGAGAGGACTCGCTTGGTCTCTATGTAGACAAGTAGATAGATTGATAGGGGACTCACTTGGCCAGCTTGGTCTCTATGTGCTGTCGTGTCTCCTGTCTCTCCAGGTCTGAGCGAACAGGGAAGATGTTTCTGTCCTCCAGCTCCTGCTGACTGGGCCGGTTACGAAGCTTCACCGTTAACAACTCCTTACGCATCCGCCGCGGCAGGGTGCCTACACACACACACACACACACACACACACACACACACACATTGTAACTCCATTGATAAAGACAGTAAGTACTGGGGCAGGGTGCCTGTCAGTGTTATAACCAGTTATAACCATTTATTACCCATTATTACCACAGTAAGTACCGGGGCAGGGTGCCTGTCAGTGTTATAACCAGTTATAACCATTTATTACCCATTATTACCACAGTAAGTACCGGGACAGGGTGCCTGTCAGTGTTATAACCAGTTATAACCATTTATTACCCATTATTACCACAGTAAGTACCGGGGCAGGGTGCCTGTCAGTGTTATAACCAGTTATAACCATTTATTACCCATTATTACCACAGTAAGTACCGGGGCAGGGTGCCTGTCAGTGTTATAACCAGTTATAACCATCCCTAGAAAGGCCAAAACCTAGGAAGAAACCTAGAGAAGAACCATGCTATGAGGGGTGGCCAGTCCTCTTCTGGCTGTGCCGGGTGGAGATTATAACAGAACATGGCCAAGATGTTCAAATGTTCATAAATGACCAGCATGGTCAAATAATAATAATCACAGTAGTTGTCGAGGGTGCAGCAAGTCAGCACCTCAGGAGTAAATGTCAGTTGGCTTTTCATAGCCAATCATTAAGAGTATCTCTACCACTCCTGCTGTTTCTAGAGACTGGGACAGGTAGTACGTCCAGTGAACAGGTCAGGATTCCATAGCCGCAGGCAGAACAGTTGAAACTGGAACAGCAGCACGGCCAGGTGGACTGGGGACAGCAAGGAGTCATCATGCCAGGTAGTCTTGAGGCATGATCCTAGGGCTCAGGTCCTCTGAGAGAAAGAGAGAAAGAGACTTGCTGGGACCAAAATTGGCATTAATGACCAGTTACCGAAGGAAATTACAGAACGGCGTGAGGTCCTTTAACCAATTGTATCCAATTTTCAAGGAAAATAGATGAAAAGGGAAACGAGTAACTCTCGTCGTCGATAAACTATATATTGATAAACAGTTGTTCAGAGACACAGACTACCCTATGGCTATTTTAAAAACGACTAAGTTCTTATAGACGAGGAAAATAAGGATAATAATACAATAAAACATATGGCTTTTCTATTTATCTTCACATATAACTAACTGGAACACAAAAGCACTAATTCAACATTGTGAAGATAAAAACTCAGTAAACAGAAGACACAGTATGTGTGGATGGATGGTGTGTGTTTATTTTATGTTTGGAAAAGTGTTGCGTTGAGTGAGAAAGGAAATGGTTGCATATCCCAGAACCAATGTATTGCTGTGAGCGGGGGTGTGAGAGGGCTTTCAATGTTGTTCAGATGATGGATATACTTTTATAATGAATTATACATCTTATTTATTTATTGTCCTATCATGGTGGAACAGTGTTTTAAAATAAATTATACATTTTATTAATTTATTGTTCTATCATGGGGAACTACATTTTAAAAATAAACTATATCAAATGTATTTATTTATGATCCTATATTGATGGAACGGTCCACAACCCTATTCCCTAGACACCCACCTGAATGACCCAGATACTAAGGAGAAGTCCCTAACTGTTTTATGGGCCTGCTGTAAGCAGTCTGTATGCAGCCAAAATGCAGTCAGAGACCTAGAGTAGCACTGCCCCCTCAAGATTATGAGCCTGCTTGGCAGAGTTGGTCCTGCAAAGCCAAAGTCCCCTAAAGGGAGAGCATACTATATAAGGAAATTCTCAAAGCTGCTAATGAGAACCTTGGCGGCCTTGTACCTAGCTGGTGGGGATTCCGGTGGGTACCCCACCCAGGCAGTGGCAGTGTTGGTAACACTGGCTGCAGTAACCCATGGGGAGGAGGTCACACTCGGACAATCAGAGAGAAGGCATATTATTGTGGCCCTGGTGGCACAAAATCAAAGGTCTGACTGCACGGAGATGCTTGGGAATATGGTCAATACGGGGGACTGTGTTGTGGGTGTTTCAGGGAATATGGTCAATACGGGGGACTGTGTTGTGGGTGTTTCAGGGAAAATGGTCAATACGGGGGACTGTGTTGTGGGTGTTTCAGGGAATATGGTCAATACGAGGGACCGTGTTGTGGGTGTTTCAGGGAATATGGTCAATACGGGGGACCGTGTTGTGGGTGTTTCAGGGAATATGGTCAATACGGGGGACTGTGTTGTGGGTGTTTCAGGGAATATGGTCAATACGGGGGACTGTGTTGTGGGTGTTTCAGGGAAAAGGTGTACATTTGATTCACCAAATGATATTTTGAAAGAGGAAGTAAAATACTTTAAGAATATGTTTCTGTTTCAGTCTCTTCCATCTCCACCAACTGAAACTAATTGTATGGATTTTTTTCATAATAATAATGTAAAAGTCCTGGTTTTCATAGCTGCTTTTGAAAAGTACGACTGGAGAGTATATACAGTGCCTTGCGAAAGTATTCGGCCCCCTTGAACTTTGCGACCTTTTGCCACATTTCAGGCTTCAAACATAAAGATATAAAACTGTATTTTTTTGTGAAGAATCAACAACAAGTGGGACACAATCATGAAGGGGAATGACATTTATTGGATATTTCAAACTTTTTTAACAAATCAAAAACTGAAAAATTGGGCGTGCAAAATTATTCAGCCCCCTTAAGTTAATACTTTGTAGCGCCACCTTTTGTTGCGATTACAGCTGTAAGTCGCTTGGGGTATGTCTCTATCAGTTTTGCACATCGAGAGATGGAAATTATTCCCATTCCTCCTTGCAAAACAGCTCGAGCTCAGTGAGGTTGGATGGAGAGTATTTGTGAACAGCAGTTTTCAGTTCTTTCCACAGATTCTCGATTGGATTCAGGTCTGGACTTTGACTTGGCCATTCTAACACCTGGATATGTTTATATTTGAACCATTCCATTGTAGATGTTGCTTTATGTTTTGGATCATTGTCTTGTTGGAAGACAAATCTCCGTCCCAGTCTCAGGTCTTTTGCAGACTCCATCAGGTTTTCTTCCAGAATGGTCCTGTATTTGGCTCCATCCATCTTCCCATCAATTTTAACCATCTTCCCTGTCTCTGCTGAAGAAAAGCAGGCCCAAACCATGATGCTGCCACCACCATGTTTGACAGTGGGGATGGTGTGTTCAGCTGTGTTGCTTTTACACCAAACATAACGTTTTGCATTGTTGCCAAAAAGTTAATTTTGGTTTCATCTGACCAGAGCACCTTCTTCCACATGTTTGGTGTGTCTCCCAGGTGGCTTGTGGCAAACTTTAAACAACACTTTTTATGGATATCTTTAAGAAATGGCTTTCTTCTTGCCACTCTTCCATAAAGGCCAGATTTGTGCAATATACGACTGATTGTTGTCCTATGGACAGAGTCTCCCACCTCAGCTGTAGATCTCTGCAGTTCATCCAGAGTGATCATGGGCCTCTTGGCTGCATCTCTGATCAGTCTTCTCCTTGTATGAGCTGAAAGTTTAGAGGGACGGCCAGGTCTTGGTAGATGTGCAGTGGTCTGATACTCCTTCCATTTCAATATTATCGCTTGCACAGTGCTCCTTGGGATGTTTAAAGCTTGGGAAAAATGTTTGTATCCAAATCCGGCTTTAAACTTCTTCACAACAGTATCTCGGACCTGCCTGGTGTGTTCCTTGTTCTTCATGATGCTCTCTGCGCTTTTAACGGACCTCTGAGACTATCACAGTGCAGGTGCATTGATACGGAGACTTGATTACACACAGGTGGATTGTATTTATCATCATTAGTCATTTAGGTCAACATTGGATCATTCAGAGATCCTCACTGAACTTCTGGAGAGAGTTTGCTGCACTGAAAGTAAAGGGGCTGAATAATTTTGCACGCCCAATTTTTCAGTTTTTGATTTGTTAAAAATGTTTGAAATATCCAATAAATGTCATTCCACTTCATGATTGTGTCCCACTTGTTGTTGATTCTTCACAAAAAAATACAGTTTTATATCTTTATGTTTGACGCCTGAAATGTGGCAAAAGGTCGCAAAGTTCAAGGGGGCCGAATACTTTCGCAAGGCACTGTATAAAGGCCTAGAATATTTTAATTTTGGGCAATCTCTTATAAAATGGGTTAAAGTTATGTATAGTAACCATAGGTGTAAAATAGTAAATAATGGCTACATCTCAGAAATGGAGTAAACAATAAACAAGTCAATAACACAGTAGGAAAAACAGGGGGGGAAAGAGTCTATATACATTGTGTGCAAAAGGCATGAGGAGGTAGGCGAATAATTACAATTGAGCAGATTTACACTGGAGTGATAAATGATCAGATGGTCATGTGCAGGTAGAGATACTGGTGTGCAAAAGAGCAGAAAAGTAAATAAATAAAAACAGTATGGGGATGAGGTAGGTAAATTGGGTGGGCTATTTACCGATGGACTATGTACAGCTGCAGCGATCGGTTAGCTGCTCAGATAGCCGATGTTTAAAGTTGGTGAGGGAGATAAAAGTCCCCAACTTTAGCGATTTTTGCAATTAGTTCCAGTCACAGGCAGCAGAGAACTGGAAGGAAAGGCGGCCAAATGAGGTGTTGGCTTTAGGGATGATCAGTGAGATACACCTGCTGGAGCGCGTGCTACGGGTGGGTGTTGCCATCGTGACCAGTGAACTGAGATAAGGCGGAGCTTTACCTAGCATGGACTTGTAGATGACCTGGAGCCAGTGGGTCTGGCGACGAATATGTAGCGAGGGCCAGCCGACTAGAGCATACAGGTCGCAGTGGTGGGTGGTATAAGGTGCTTTAGTAACAAAACGGATGGCACTGTGATAAACTGCATCCAGTTTTCTGAGTACAGTATTGGAAGCTATTTTGTAGATGACATCGCCGAAGTCGGGGATTGGTAGGATAGTCAGTTTTACTAGGGTAAGTTTGGAGGCGTGAGTGAAGGAGGCTTTGTTTTGCGAAATAGAAAGCCGACTCTAGATTTTTATTTTAGATTGGAGATGTTTGATATGAGTCTGGAAGGAGAGTTTACAGTCTAGCCAGACACCTAGGTACTTATAGATGTCCACATATTCTAGGTCGGAACCATCCAGGGTGGTGATGCTAGTCGGGCGTGCGGGTGCAGGCAGCAAACGGTTGAAAAGCATGCATTTGGTTTTACTAGCGTTTAAGAGCAGTTGGAGGCCACGGAAGGAGTGTTGTATGGCATTGAAGCTCGTTTGGAGGTAAGATAGCACAGTGTCCAAGGAAGGGCTAGAAGTATATAGAATGGTGTCGTCTGCGTAGAGGTGGATCAGGGAATCGCCCGCAGCAAGAGCAACATCATTGATATATACAGAGAAAAGAGTCGGCCCGAGAATTGAACCCTGTGGCACCCCCATAGAGACTGCCAGAGGACCGGACAACATGCCCTCCGATTTGACACACTGAACTCTGTCTGCAAAGTAGTTGGTGAACCAGGCAAGGCAGTCATTAGAAAAACAGAGGCTACTGAGTCTGCCGATGAGAATATGGTGATTGACAGAGTCGAAAGCCTTGGCCAGGTCGATGAAGACGGCTGCACAGTACTGTCTTTTATCGATGGCGGTTATGATATCAGTTAGTACCTTGAGCGTGGCTAAGGTGCACCCGTGACCGGCTCGGAAACCAGATTGCATAGCGGAGAAGGTACGGTGGGATTCGAGATGGTCAGTGATCTGTTTGTTGACTTGGCTTTCGAAGACCTTAGATAGGCAGGGCAGGATGGATATAGGTCTGTAACAGTTTGGGTCCAGTTTGTCTCCCCCTTTGCAGAGAGGGATGACCGTGGCAGCTTTCCAATCCTTGGGGATCTCAGACGATATGAAAGAGAGGTTGAACAGGCTGGTAATAGGGGTTGCGACAATGGCGGCGGATAGTTTCAGAAATAGAGGGTCCAGATTGTCAAGCCCAGCTGATTTGTACGGGTCCAGGTTTTGCAGCTCTTTCAGAACATCTGCTATCTGGATTTGGGTAAAGGAGAAGCTGGGAAGGCTTGGGCGAGTAGCTGCGGGGGGGCGGAGCTGTTGGCCGAGGTTGGAGTAGCCAGGAGGAAAGCATGGCCAGCCGTTGAGAAATGCTTGTTGAAGCTTTCGATTATCATGGATTTATCGGTGGTGACCGTGTTACCTAGCCTCAGTGCAGTGGGCAGCTGGGAGGAGGTGCTCTTGTTCTCCATGGACTTTACAGTGTCCCAGAACTTTTTGGAGTTAGAGCTACAGGATTCAAATTTCTGCCTGAAAAAGCTTGCCTTTGCTGACTGCGTGTATTGGTTCCTGGCTTCCCTGAACAGTTGCATATCGCGGGGACAATTCGATGCTATTGCAGTCCGCCACAGGATGTTTTTGTGCTGGTCGAGGGCAGTCAGGTCTGGAGTGAACCAAGGGCTATATCTGTTCTTAGTTCTGCATTTTTTGAACGGAGCATGCTTATCTAAGATGGTGAGGAAGTTACTTTTAAAGAATGACCAGGCATCCTCAACTGACGGGATGAGGTCAATATCTTTCCAGGATACACGGGCCAGGTCGATTAGAAAGGCCTGCTGCAGATGTATTTTAGGGAGCGTTTGACAGTGAAGAGGGGTGGTCGTTGGACCGCGGACCCGTAGCGGATACAGGCAATGAGGCAGTGATCGCTGAGATCCTGATTGAAGACAGCAGAGGTGTATTTGGAGGGCCAGTTGGTCAGGATAATGTTTATGAGGGTGCCCTTGTTTACAGATTTAGGGTGGGTTCCTTGATGATTTGTGTGAGATTGAGGGCATCTAGCTTAGATTGTAGGACTGCTGTGGTGTTAAGCATATCCCAGTTTAGGTCACCTAACAGAACAAACTCTGAAGCTAGATGGGGGGCGATCAATTCACAAATGGTTTCCAGGGCACAGCTGGGAGCTGAGGGGGGTCGGTAGCAGGCGGCAACAGTGAGAGACTTATTTCTGGAGAGAGTAATTTTTAAAATTAGTAGTTCGAACTGTTTGGGTATGGACCTGGAAAGTATGACATTACTTTGCAGGCTATCTCTGCAGTAGACTGCAACTCCTCCCCCTTTGACAGTTCTATCTTGACGGAAAATGTTATAGTTGGGTATGGAAATCTCTGAATTTTTGGTGGCCTTCCTAAGCCAGGATTCAGACACGGCAAGGACATCAGGGTTGGCAGAGTGTGCTAAAGCAGTGAGTAAAACACATTTAGGGGGGAGGCTTCTGATGTTGACATGCATGAAACCAAGGCTTTTTTGATCACAGAAGTCAACTAATGAGGGTGCCTGGGGACATGCAGGGCCTAGGTTTATCTATTTATTATTGCCATCGAAATGTTAGCTGTTAAGATTAGATCAAACAATAATATTAAGGGATTAAAACTAAGGTGTCATTGTACGCTGATGATTCATGTTTTCTTTCAAATCCACAATTAGAATCTCTCCACGGCCTCATAGAGGAGATACTTTTGCTATCCTCTCTGGATTAAAACCAAATTATGATGAGTGTACTATATTACGTATTGGATTTTTAAAAAAATGCTAATTTTACATTACCTAGTAGTTTACCAATTAAATAGTCTGACAGAGATGTGGACATACTCAGTATACAAATCCCAAAAGAAAGAAATGATCTCACTCCAATACATTTTTATAGAAAGTTAGCAAAAATAGATAAGATGTTGTTACCATGGAAAGGAAAATACCTGTCTATTTGTGGAAAAATCACCCTGATTACAGTTTTTTACAATCACTTTGGCACTAATTTCGGAACCTTGATGTCATTTTTCAAAACTCTAGACACAAAACTCACAAGCAATGATCAAAATGCAAAAAGCTAAGATCATTTGTTCATTGAACTAAAATCACCTGTTCAAAATACCACAACTTAAAATCAAAGTATTACCATTTCAAAATGCAATTCAGACATTACATCTGAGATGTCTGTCTATTCATTTCATTACAATGATCTAACTATCAATTGATACAACTGCTCAAAATGATAAGTAACTGTTGCGTTACTCTTAATGCATAGATTTACGGAAACTGATGAACAATATTCCATGTTTAGATCATGAGAGTTTCAGGATAAGGAGATCCATTGACACCAATTACCGTGGACCATGAACCAATTGGACTACATTATCTATGGATGTAATATTTCATCATCATTCTTTATCAGACACTGTTTCTATGGTCCCATGTACCACTTTTCCAGACCATATTTTCAGATTTGACATTACTATACACTCACCGGCCACTGCATTAGGTACACCTATCTAGTACTGGGTATGACCCCTTTTTGCCTCCACAACAGCCTGAATTATTCATGGTGTTGTACGTTAAGAGATGCCCTTCTGCACACGACTGTTTTAAACAGCTGTTATTTGAGCATTTGTGGTCTTTCTGTTAGCCTGAATGAGTCTGGACATTCTCCTCTGACCTCTCTCATTAACACTGAATGTGTTTTGTTTATCGCACCATTCTCTGTAAACTCTAGAGACTGTAGTGCGTAAAAATCCTAGGAAGGCAGCTGTTTCTGAGATGCTGGAATCACCATGTGTGGCATCAACAATCATACACGGTCAAAGTTGCTTAGATTACGCATCTTGCCCCTTCTAATGTTTGGTCGAACAACATCTTTAGCTCTCTACACTATATACTCTATATATTGAGTTGCAGGCAGCCACATGATTCGCTGTTTGAATGTAACCTTCCTTGATGAGCTAAATCAGGTCTGTAGAGCTGATGGCGTGACCTATGTCATTGTGTGGGAAAATGACAAGGTCCACCATGCTCAAATGGTGCAAGCATGGTTTCAGGCCCATCCACAATTTACTACCCTGTACTTACCCCCATACTCTCCTATTCCTTAACCCGATTGAGGAATTTTTCTCCACATGGAGGTGGAAGAGTATATGATAGGCGTTCTCACGAACAAGCCGCCCTTCTCCAGGCCATGGATGACGCATGCAATGACATCACGGCAGACCAGTGTCAGGCCTGGTTTCGCCATGCCCGAAGATTCTTACCAAGATGATTGGCTAATGAAAACATCTATTGTGATGTGGATGAGAACCTGTGGCCAACTCCACAAGACAGGGTTGAGGGAAATATAAAAGTACAGTAATCAATCCTTTGTTTTGCTTTTTACAGTAAGCCAGGTGAGGAACACTGCAGTGATGTTTTACAGTAAGCCAGGTGAGGAACACTGCAGTGATGTTTTTTCAGTAAGCCAGGTGAGGAACACTGCAGTGATGTTTTACAGTAAGCCAGGTGAGGAACACTGCAGTGATGTTTTACAGTAAGCCAGGTGAGGAACACTGCAGTGATGTTTTACAGTAAGCCAGGTGAGGAACACAGCAGTGATGTTTTACAGTAAGCCAGGTGATGTTTTACAGTAAACCAGGTGAGGAACACTGCAGTTGATGTTTTACTGTAGTTTTCTTTCTTTTTTGTAGCTAATTATTTTTGCTTTGATTCAAAGAATCCTATGTTGTGATTTTATTGTATTTCATCAAAACATTTCATATTTTGTTCAATGATTCCACTGTGTCTGTAGTATTCTCTCTACTAGTCCTTTTACAGTGATGTATTTACGTGGAGTACCATAATGAAACATGTATCACACATTTTGTACTACAATATTTAATGATTGTACGAACAACTACACAGTGAAACTATCTTGTGTGTCTTGTGTGTGGGTGATCTAAATGAGTGCTCCTGTGGTATTTCATGATACATTAGTTATTTGAACCAATGATTCTGAAAGTGCAAGATTTCTTTAAAGATATGAATGCACAATGCAATGTTTTGAACTGTGTTACAAGTGATGACCGGTTTGAGTTTTGAAAAATGACCACAAGGTTCTGAAATTAGTGCCAAAGGGATTGTAAAAAACTGTAACTCTTTAGTCATATCACAGTTTACCCTGATTAACTCTTTAGTCATATCACAGTTTACCCTGATTAACTCTTTAGTCATATCACAGTTTACCCTGATTAACTCTTTAGTCATATCACAGTTTACCCTGATTAACTCTTTAGTCATATCACAGTTTACCCTGATGAACTCTTTAGTCATATCACAGTTTACCCTGATTAACTCTTTAGTCATATCACAGTTTACCCTGATTAACTCTTTAGTCATATCATAGTTTACCCTGATTAACTCTTTAGTCATATCCCAGTTTATCCTGATTAACTCTTTAGTTATATCACAGTTTACCCTGATGAACTCTTTAGTCATATCCCAGTTTACCCTGATTAACTCTTTAGTCATATCACAGTTTACCCTGATTAACTCTTTAGTCATATCCCAGTTTACCCTGATTAACTCTTTAGTCATATCACAGTTTACCCTGATTAACTCTTTAGTCATATCACAGTTTACCCTGATTAACTCTTTAGTCATATCACAGTTTACCCTGATTAACTCTTTAGTCATACCCCAGTTTACCCTGATTAAC
Source organism: Oncorhynchus mykiss (assembly GCF_013265735.2). Classification (NCBI taxonomy): domain Eukaryota; kingdom Metazoa; phylum Chordata; class Actinopteri; order Salmoniformes; family Salmonidae; genus Oncorhynchus; species Oncorhynchus mykiss. The sequence continues at coordinate 93,849,549 of NC_048581.1, read as the reverse complement.
TCTTTAGTCATATCCCAGTTTACCCTGATTAACTCCTTAGTTATATCACAGTTTACGTATTTGCTTATGGTTTTGCCTACAGCTAGTGACCTGCTTTTTAAATTATATGAACAAAAAAGATTCCATTTTATTTGTAATAGCAAGCCAGACACAATTAAAAGGGCCTATTTATACAACGAGTATGAATTCGGAGGGCAGAAATGATTAAACATTAAAGCATTAGACCTCTCACTAAAGGCATCAGTCATACAAAATACATTTTTCAAAAAGGTATAATTTTAGTGAATGATATCATAAATAGGGCTGGTGGAGTTATGTCACACATGCAGCTAACACAGACATATGGAAATGTCTGCTCTCCCCAAAATTACAACCAACTAATTGCAGCGTGATAAATAAAATGGAAAATGGAAGAGGCAAGTAGAAGGGGAAAAACGTAAGGAACTTGTTTGTCGGCCCTGTATTAAAGAACATAAATGGTTAAAGAAAAGTGTGATATATTAAAACATATACTAATTTCATTTAAGGACCAAAAAACTGACAGCTGTGCCATATAAATGGCAAAATAGTTGGGAAGAGATTTTCGATGTACCCGTTCCATGGCACATGGTTTATAAATTGATACGCTAAACAACACCGGAGTAAAGACTTCAGATTTTTCAATTTAAATTACTATACGAAATCCATGCAACCAATAGAATGTTATATATATGGGGGATACAATCTTCCCAGCTCTGCAAACTTTGCTGTGAGGAGGCAGAGTCATTAGATAATTTATTTTGGTGCTGTGTACTGTAATTCAGCTTTTAGCTGCCAAGTACAGCCCACATGTGAAAAACAATTCATTAAACAACTACTATGGGATAACGTTTATTGCAACTCTATTGATAAAGACAGTGAATGTATTTATACTGTGAACAATGTATTATATAGTGCCAGGGGCTGGTATAGTAGTAGTACTACTGCATTGGACCACATATCCCCCTGGAGGCAGTGGTTCCATTCCCCATTCGGTTACCCTTTATCCCTCTCGTCTCATAATCTACTCCTAAATAAAGGAAACAATCACATAGTGTCTTAATAGGGCGTTGGGCCTCCACAAGCCATAACAGCTTCAATGCACCTCCTTGGCATAGATTCTACAAGTGTCTGGAACTCTGTTGGAGGGATGTGAAAACATTCTTCCACGAGAATTTCCATCATTTGGTGTCTTGATGATGGTGGTGGAAAATGTCTCCAAAATCTCCCAGAAGTGTTCAATTGGGTGACAGAGACACACCTCCTTTGAGACCCTTCTTTTAACGTCACTGAGATCTCTTCTTCTAAAGTCACTGAGATCTCTTCTTTTAAAGTCACTGAGATCTCTTCTTTTAAAGTCACTGAGATCTCTTCTTTTAAAGTCACTGAGATCTCTTCTTTTAAAGTCACTGAGATCTCTTCTTTTAAAGTCACTGAGATCTCTTCTTTTAAAGTCACTGAGATCTCTTCTTCTAAAGTCACTGAGATCTCTTCTTCTTGACATAATAGACAAAATAATGAGCAACTCTGTAATTTTACGCATGATGGAATGTTAATTGCTTAATTAACTCAGGAATCATACCTGTGTGAAAGCACGTGCTTTAAATATACTTTGTATCCCTCATTACTCATGTGTTTCCTTTGTTTTGGCACTTACGTTCCAGTTCTCTGCTGCCTGTGACTGGAACGAATTGCAAAAATCGCTGAAGTTGGAGACTTTTATCTCCCTCACCAACTTCAAACATCTGCTATCTGAGCAGCTAACCGATCGCTGCAGCTGTACATAGTCTATCGGTAAATAGCCCACCCATTTTCACCTACCTCATCCCCATACTGTTTTTATTTATATATTTTTCTGCTCTTTTGCACACCAATATACCTGTACATAACCATCTGATCATTTATCACTCCAGTGTTAATCTGCATAATTGTAATTATTTGCCTACCTTCTCATGCCTTTTGCACACAATGTATATATAGACTCCCCATTTTTCTACTGTGTTATTGACTTGTTAATTGTTTACTCCATGTGTAACTCTGTGTTGTCTGTTCACACTGCTATGCTTTATCTTGGCCAGGTCGCAGTTGCAAATGAGAACTTGTTCTCAACTAGCCACCTGGTTAAATGAAGGTGAAATAAAAAATAATAATAAATAAAATTACCCGTTTGTCTATCGATAAAACTCATAAACACAATTCAAATATATAACAAAAACATTAATCCAGCAAACGGCATCCTTATCCGTGTCCTCAGAACATGTGCAGACCAGTCGGCTAGAGTGTTTACATATTCAATCGCTCCCTATCCCAGTCTGCTGTCTCCACTTGCTTAAAGATGGCCACCATTGTTCCTGTACCCAAGAAAGCAAAGGCAACTGAACTAAATGACTATTGCCCCATAGCACTCACTTCTGTCATCATGAAGTGCTTTGAGAGGCTAGTCAAGGATCATATCACCTTCACCTTATCTGACACCCTAGACCCACTTCAGTTTGCATACCACCCCAATAGATCCACAGACGATGCAATCTCCATCCCACTGCACACTGCCCTATCCCATCTGGTCAAGAAGAATACCTATGTAATAATGCTGTTCATTGACTACAGCTCAGCATTCAACACCATGATACCCTCCAAGCTCATTATTAAGCTTGAGGCACTGGGTCTCAACCCTGCCCTGTGCAATTGGGTCCTGAACTTCCTGATGGGCCGCCCCGAGGT